>NW_026855033.1:0-93350 GCF_026571515.1 Ruditapes philippinarum
ATTTTCCCCTTTTAATATATTTTTTTCATATTTTATTTTTGTCCAGGCCATTTCTTATAAATTATAAAAGATAGGGACTTGAAAACTTCATAAAATGATAGATATTATTGATTATAAGTGCAGTGCATAGAAAACTGCTGACTCTTCACTTATATATTTTTTTTGAGCTATTGCCCTTTTGTTACTTTTCGTACTTTATTTTAACCAGGTCATTTCTCCTCAAGTACTGAAAGCTATAGAACCTTGCAAACTTTAGGATGATAGATCTCATTACGAAAAAGTGCAGTATACAAGAAGCCGGTACTCTGCATTTCTTATTTTTGAGTTTTTACCCTTTATATATATTTTCATATTTTGTCGGCAGCGCCATTTCTTATAAATTATAAAAGATATGGACTTGAACTTCATAGAATGATAGATCTTATTTGATAATAAGTGCAGTGCATAGAAAATGCTGCTCTTCACCTTATTTTTTTTTTGAGCTATTGCCCTTTGTTACTTTCGTATTTCATTTTTAACCAGGTATTTCTCTCAAGTTGAAAGGCTTAGACATGAAACTTCTTAGGATGAATATCTCATTAAGAAAAAGTGCAGTGTACAAGAAAACCGGTTATCTGGCTTTCTTATTTTTGAGATTATTACCATTTATTTATTTTTATATTTTTTTTTGTTCAGGCATTTTTTCATAAATCATAAAAGATATGGCACTTGAAAACTTTCATAGAATGATAGAATTTTTAATTAGAATGCTATTTGCAATAGAAACTGCTGCTCTGCACTTATTATTTTTTTGAGCATATTGCCGCCTTTTGTTACTTTCGTACTTTTATTTTTAAACCAGGTAATTTCTCCTCAAGTATGAAAGCTATAGACAAGAAACTTCTTAGGATGATAGATCTCATTACGAAAAAAGTGCAGTATAACAAGAACCGGTACTATGCATTTCTTTTTTTGAGTTATTACCCTTTATATAATTTTCATATTTTGGTCCAGGCCATTTCTTATAAATTATAAAAGATATGGGACTTGAAACTTCATAGAATGATAGATTCTTATTGTTTAATCTAAGTGGCAGTACATAGAAACTGCTGCTCTTCACTTATTATTTTTTGAGCTAAATTGCCCTTTGTTACTTTCCGTATTTCATTTAACCAGGTCATTTCTCCCTCAAGTATGAAACGCTATAGACCATGAAACTTCTTATGGATGATATATCTCATTAAGAAAAAAGTGCAGTTGTACAAGAACCGGTACTCTGCATTTCTTATTTCTGAGTTATTACCATTTATTTATTTTCATATTTTATTTTTGTTCAGGCCATTTCTCATAAAATCATAAAAGATATGGATTTGAAACTTCATAGAATGATAGATCTTATTAATTAGAAGTGCTATGCATAGAAACTGCTGCTCTGCACTTATAATTTTTTTGAGCTATTGCCCTTTGTTAGTTTTTCGTATTTCATTTTTGTCCTGGCCATTTCTCCTAACAATATTGTTCACGAAGGCGAACATCCGACTCGCGGAGTTCTTAGTTTATAACTTAGAATGAGTTATTATATTCATCAACGAAAGTAACAACGTTCGGTAAGATTCCGAACAAAACATATTTACATGAAAATGTACCAGTCTAATATCCGGTTAAAATGTCTGCAATGACACGGAAAGTCTGGGTTATATCTCACCTATCCTATGCATTAACGTTGCAAGGGTTGGGAAAATGTAAATTTTAGGGTGGGTTTCTTTTCTTGGGCCCAAAAAAAAAGGAGTATTTTAAACCACTGTGGGAAAGGGTTTTGTTTAGAAAAGTGGGGTTAAAAATGTCAATTTTATCTTATTTGAATATTTTTAAATTTTGTTTTTTGTTTTAAATTTTTTAAAAATCCTGCAAAATTTGGCCCTTTTGGAAAAATTCCCTTTGGGGGTTTATTTTTAATAAAAATTTTTAGTTTAAAACCCCCTTTTAATTTTTCCCAATTTTTTCCCTTAAAACCCCCACAAGTCTGTTCATAACCCTTTTTTCCCGTTTTTTTAAATTTTTGATATAGTACATTGAATTAATTTTTCGTTATCTTTTCTTTTTTGTTTTCCTGGGGAATGGTATTGAATATGTCTGCTATTGTGGCATAGTTATGGAAAGTGGTTCCATTGAAACATTTCTCATTTTTGGAAAAAGAACCACTTGAACCACTTTCAAAATATGTATTTATATTTCTTTGACGTTTAATTTCAAAACACAAACAAGTTCTTCGTCTAGTACATCTTCAGATAACGGCACATGTTTAACTGAAATAAATCATATTTTTGTTTATGATTTTTAAATTGTTTTTGTAATCTGGAAGGTTATATTTATCGATTTTCAATCTTTTGGTATAGTATCATCAAATGTGTAACAATTTGGAAACATATCCCAAAATTTGACATATAGTTCAAAATATTAAAATTTTAAATCGTGAAAAATTCCACCCATAATTAAATTTGTAGTTCTTGTTTGAAAAATAATCACTTCTAAAAATAAGGTTTCCACTCTAAAATTACAAATCATCATGTCCTTTGATACAAAATTGTCATGGCTGTTTTCTCTTATTCTAAGTGCTTGATTATCTATATAATACAATAGAAGTACGCTTCAAATGGAAATATTACACTTTAAATAAACTATTTCATAAATTATTGTGAAAATGATTGTGAATGCATTTTTTATTGATTTTTTTTAAAGAACTGATTGTTAATCATATTTATGATGCTAATAATAATTTCATAAAAACTATTTTAATAATAAAAAAACAGTTACAGGCTTCAACATTACATTAATTTTTATTTGCATATTAAATGGAATCATCAATTATAACAACAAGACACATTTTTTAGTGTGTTTTCATATTTCTATACATTTTTAGCCCTAATATATTTTTCCAACTCTTTCGTCAAGAAATCCCATCACAATTTAAAAATGGCTTTCATGGCATTCATTTCATTATGCCCCCGCTTCTGGCATAATGGGAATTTTCTGAAGATCAGTATTCCTGTCTATAGTCTTGCTGACAAATTATAAGGCAGTCAAAAGACACTTTGGGTGTGGAGCTTAAAACGTTTTCCTTTTTAAAATAAAAAAAAATAAAATGTATATTTGTCTATCCCAGCACATGGTACTGATCATATAATCTGATCAAAAAGACTTAATAAAAATGTTGCAGGGCTCTTTTTGATTGAGTCTGTTCATGGGACGGGTACTGGAAAGTGCAAGCTACTGTCCACGCACCGGTTTGGTACAAAATTTAACAATTCAAACACGAAAATGGTGAAATTTAAAGAATCATCCGCAGATGTCTTCATACGGCGGTTTCAGCTGAGTTTCACTTTACAGTTCTATCCACAATGCCAGGAAAATGATATGGAAATTTACGAGCCCATTTATACTAGCCTGTACATGTACAGACTCCATCAAACCGAGTCTGCAGTTTTCATGTAATTTTGTTGTGATTTATGGTTCCGAAGGATCACTTTGTTCCAGATTCTTCAACTAATTAGTATTCGGCGCTCTATGGTCATTGCCCCCCGCCTTTTCGAACAAAAAAGGGGGATATAGAAATAGGCTCCGTCCGTCCGTCCGTCACACTTTCGTGTCCGGTCCATAACTTTGTCATTTATGAAAGGAATTTGAAATAACTTGGCACAAATGTTTATTATATTAGACGATGTGTCATGCGCAACAACCAGACCCCTACCTCGAGGGTCAAGGTCGCACTTGCTAATTTCAAGGTCAGCATTGCCTATTTGAGGGTATTGTTGTGTCCGGTCCATAAACTTCCTTTCTATGAAGGGATTTTTGTAAATACTTGCCATAATTGTTCACAATAATCTGACGATGTGTCATGCGCAAAAACCAGTCACCCTTCCTTCAAGGCCGAGGTCACCACTTGGAGGTCAAATATTTAACATAGTCTGTTACAGGGTATATTTCGTGTCCGGTCCATACTTTTGTCATTTATCAAAGGAATTTGAAATAACCTTGGCAACAAATGTTTTTATAATAAAACGATGTGTCATGCGCAACAACCAGACCCCTACCTTGAGGGTCAAGGTCGCACTTGCTAATTCAAGGTAAACATTGCCTATTTTGAGGGTAATAATGTGTGTCTGGTCCAAATTTTCTATATCTAAGAAGGATTTTGTAATACTTGCCATAATTTGTTTCACAATAATCAGACGATGTGTCATGCGCAAAACCAGTTGCCTAACTTCAAGGTCAAGGTCACACTTGGAGGTCAAATATTAACATAGTCTGTTACAGGGTATATTTCGTGTCCGGTCCATAACTTTTGTCATTTATCAAAGGAATTTGAAATAACTTGGCACAAATGTTTTTTTTTTATAAAAGACGATGTGTCATGCGCAAAAACCTGACCTGTACATTTAGGGTCAAGGTCGTACTTGCTCATTTCAAGGTTAACATTGTCTATTTGAGGGTATACGTCGTGTCCGGTCCATAACTTTCTTATCTATGAAGGGATTTTTGTAAATACTTGCCATAATTGTTCACAATAATCAGACGATGTGTCATGCGCAAAAACCAGTTGCCTAACTTCAAGGTCAAGGTCACACTTGGAGGTCAAATATTAACATAGTCTGTTACAGGGTATATTTCTTGTCCGGTCCATAACTTTTGTCATTTATCAAAGGTATTTGAAATAACTTGGCACAAATGTTTTTTATAAAAAGACGATGTGTCATGCGCAAAAACCTGACCTGTACCTTCAGGGTCAAGGTCGTACTTGCTCATTCAAGGTTAACATTGTCTATTTGAGGGTATACGTCGTGTCCGGTCCATAACTTTCTTATCTATGAAGGGATTTTGTAAATACTTGTCATAATTGTTTACAATAATCAGACAATGTGTCATGCGCAAAAACCACTTGCCTACCTTCAAGGTCAAGGTCACACTTGGAGGTCAAATATTAACATAGTCTGTTACAGGATATATTTCGTGTTCGGTCCATAACTTTGTCATTTATCAAAGGAATTTGAAATAACTTGGCACAAATGTTTTTTGTGTCGCCTTGAAAAGGTGACATATAGGGGTTACTTTTGTCGGTGGCGTCTGTGTCGGCGGCTTCGTTGTCGGCGTCCCCTAAAGCTTGTCCGGAGCATTACTCAGTCACTATAAGTCTGATTGACTTCAAACTTGGTATGCATGCTTCTTTCAATAACCCGAAGTGCAGTGCACAAGGACCGGTACTCTGCAGTTCTTATGTTTTGAGTTATTGCCCTTTGTTAATTTTCATACTTTAATTTTGTCCGGGCCATTTCTCTTAACTAAAAAAGCTATGGACTTGAAACTGCAAAGGATGATAGATCTCATTAAGAAGAAGTGCAGTGCAAAAAGAACCGGTACTCTGCACTTCCTTATTTTTGAGTTATTGCCCTTTGTTAATTTTCATACTTTACTTTTGTCCGGGACATTTCTCCTAATGTATAAAAGCCATAGACTTGTTTGTTTGTTTGGATTTTACGGCACGTCAACACATAAATGGCCATATCGTGCCGCATGCTATAACAGGCGTAAAATATTATGTAAAAATTGTGTAAATGATAATAAAAAAAGAGCCAATCAGATCCTTGAATACAAGTTTATCTCTTTCAAATAATCGATGATGTTTTTTGATGGAATTGTATTAAAGAGTTCTTTGAGTGAGTTTACATTATAAAATCTGTTACGGGCCTGTGAAAAAGAAGAAAATGCTTGACAGTAAAATTTTCATTACAACCTACACAGAAAGGGGCATTGTCATTCGTGAGGAGATAAGAATGGGTAACTTTAGTGTGTCCAATTCGGCATCGAAGAACCAATTCGGCATCGAAGAAGAACTGTTTGATCATGGCGGTTTGACAAAGACAGAGATGGTGACACATCAAGAGATGGGTTTATATCATGAAGTTTATTAAAGACGGCATTGTCCCAATTTGCTTTCCATTCAGATGAAACGAGTTTATTTATAGCCGTTCTAAAATCACAAGCTGGTAACAATAAGTCAGTTTTTTGAAAATTTAATGCTTGTTTAGCTAAAGCATCTACTGTTTCATTTCCTCGTATACCTACATGACTTGGAATCCAATATAATTTAACAGATTTTATTTTAAGTACATCATGAAATCGTAAAAGAAGTTTCTTTATCATGATATTGTCAGATTTTTTATTTTTTAATGTATATTATAACAGAAAATATCACAAATTTATCATGGGTATGCTGTTCTATGTATGACAATGCTAAATCTAATATAGCTTTCGCTTCAGCAGTAAAAATTGATGCATTATCTGGTAACCTCATACTAGATGTAAAATCATTTTCATACACAGCCGCACCTACTTTGCAACCTTCCTTTGAACCGTCCGTATAAATATGTATAAATTTTTCATGTCCTTCCTTAATTGCTAGAAACTTTTCTTTGAAATGTTCATGTGAATTTGATGACTTTTTTATATTTGAAAGGTTAATATTTATTTCAGGGGAATTATAAGTCCAAGGCGGAACATCCTCATCGTCATTTTGAAGGATACTGACAGGATTAATTTTAAGTTTATCTAAATCATCTTTTAAACGAAGGCCTAATGGTTTAATTTCCTTTGGTTTGTTAACAAATTTTTCAATATAACTTGGTTTGAAAATAATATTTTTGGCTGGATTTTTGCTATTTGATGAAATTCTAGTTGCATATTGAAGTGAAAGCTTTTTTCGACGAAGTTGAAGCGATGGTTCCCCAGCTTCCGCATATACACTTTCTACAGGTGAGGTGCGAAATGCACCTAAAGCTAACCGTAAACCCTGGCGATGTATGGTATCTAGCATTTAAAGATATGATTTTCTTGCAGACCCATATACAACAGACCCATAATCTAATTTTGATCGGATAAGACTTCTGTATAATTTCAGTAATGTGGAAGAATTTGATCCCAAATTTGTACTTGATAAAACCTTAAGTAAATTTAAAGCTTTAAGGCATTTAGTTTTCAAATGTTTAATTATGTGGTATAAAAGAAAGTTTTCTATCAAATATAATTCATAAAACTTAGCTTCATCAACTACTGGAATTTTTTTAGAACCAGATATGTAAAGTTCAGGTCCATTATGGTGTTTCCGCAATCGACAAAAATGAACACATTGAGTTTTTGACTTTGAAAATTTAAAACCATTTTCTATTGCCCACTTTTTGGATTTTATCTAAATTTTGTTGAAGTTGCCTTTCAATTGTTCTCATACTTTTCGATCGATAGCAGATAAGAAAATCATCTACATATAGAGAACAATCTATGCCTGGTGTAAAAGCGCTAGCAATATTGTTTATTTTAAGGCCAAAAAAGTGTAACAGTAAGTATGCTTCCTTGAGGAACACCTTGTTCTTGTTGGTGATCCTCAGAAAAAGTTGAACCAAGTCATACTTTAAAGTGCCTATCGTTTAAAAATCCAGAAATGAAAAGAGGAAGTCTGCCTTTAAGTCCAGCATCCTTTAGATCTTTTAGGATACCATATTTCCAAGTAGTATCGTAAGCCTTTTCAAGATCAAAGAAAATTGATACCAGGTGTTGTTTATTTACAAAGGCTTCTCTAATAAAAGTTTCAAGTCGTACAAGATGATCGTTTGTACTTCGCTGTTTATGAAAACCTGACTGAAAATTAGTAATAATTCCATTATTTTCTAGATACCAAAATAACCGATTATTTATCATTCTCTCGAATGTTTTGCAGAGGCAACTTGTTAGTGAAATTGGGCGATAATTTGTAGGGTCAGTTGAATCTTTTCCAGGTTTAGGGATAGGAATAACCAACGCATTTTTCCAAGTGTTAGGAAATTCACCAGAAACCCAAATTCTGTTAAAAATTTCAAGAAGCAAGTCAAGAGATTGGGGTGGTAGATAATTAAGAAACTGGTAGTAAATTTCGTCCGGGCCTGCAGCACTGTCTTTTGCAGTTTTAATTGAATAAATTAAGTCGTCAATAGAGAAAAGGGAATTATAGTCTTCATCATTTCTTGAAGTAAAATTAATATGTTCTTTCTCAGCTTTACATTTGTGTTGTTGAAATTCATTTGAATAATTGTTTGAAGAAGAGTTCTTTCAAATGCTTTAGCCAAAGTTTCTGCAATATCCGTTTTTGTTTTGGCATATTGGCCATCACCAGTCTTTAAGTGAACAATTGGACTCTTTTTATACTTACCACTTATTTTCTGTACTGCATCCCAAACTTTCTTAATAGGAGTATTTGAATTAATATTTGAAACATATGATTGCCAGGATTGGCGTTTAGATAAACGAATTGATCTTCTAGCTTTAGCTCTAAATATTCTATAATGTTCAAGGTTTTCTGTTGTAGAGCGATGTTCAAACTTTTTTAGTGAAGCTTTCCGTATGCGAACAGCTTTTTTACATTCATCGTTAAACCATGGCTTTTTGATTTTGTTACTATTATTTTTTGTTAATGGAACAGCTTTGCATGCAATAGTATGTAGTGCTGAAGAAAACGTTTCAGCTTTATCAGCAGAAGTGAAATTAAATTCATTTTTTGTTAGATCAATGTAACAGAGCCTAGAAAATGTTTCCCAATCTGCTTTCTTAAATTTAAAAAATTGACGTCTTTCATCTGGTATAGAGTCATTTGATGTAAGTAACAATGGAAAATGATCACTGCCGTACTGGTCATCTAACACTTTCCAATCGAAGTCCAAGAATATAGCAGAGTGGACAATCGAGAGGTCGATGCACGAAAACGTACCTGTAGTTGGATGTAAATATGTAGGTGACCGAATGTTTAATAAACAAAGCTGAAAGTTATCTATCAAATTTTTCAGTTATATTACCCTTGTTATTTGTACATGTACTGCCCCACATGATTATGAGCATTAAAGTCGCCTAAGAGAAGGAAATGTGATGGTAATTGTCGAACAATACTCTCAAGTTCATCACTTGTTACCGTTATATTTGGAGGAAGGTATAGAGAACAAATTGTTAGAGGTCGATGTAAGGTCACCTGCACAGCTGTGGCTTGTAATCTCGTGTTAAGTTTAAGTTCTTTTTTGTGGAACGCAATTTGCGATAGCAATGCTTGTACCACCTGATGTTCTGGCGTTACTAGTGCATATATAGTTTATATAGTGTATAACCTTTTATAGAGATATTATCTTTTAGGAGATAACATGGTCTCCTGAAGACATAACATATTTGGAGATAATTTTGATAAAAGTAGAAGTAGATCATTATAATTTGACTTAAGACCACGGCAATTCCATTGTAGGATAGAATGACTTCTATTATCCATTTTAAAGAATATTTATATCATTCAGGAAACTTTATTGGACTTCTGCTTTTCAGAGGTGGAGGAGGGGAGAGGTATAGATCCTCATCCTCCATCAATTGGGTGTCGTGAAGTGGATCGAACCGATTTTCTGTGTTGATCGGGTTCCGCATTGCTTTTTTCAACCGATCTGTGATGACAATTCGCTCTTTAGGCGATTGCTTTTGAATAACTTTCTCAGAAGATGCTATTTGAATGTTTGCGGTTTGCTTCTTTGGAGAAGACTTTAAGGTAGCTCGCTACTTTCCGACCAAAATTTGACAATATCTCAGATCTTGATTATTTTTGGTATACAGACATGTAGATATGTAAGCTTTACCTCTGCAGCATTATTTTATAAATAAACAGCGTTACTATGACGTCAAAACGCCCTCTATCGGTGGCGGCGAAATTGCGTCTTTTTTATCAATAAACCGGTCTGTTCTTATCATTTTTTATCCGATTTCATTCATTTTTAGTTTTATAATGTCTGTAAATGTATGTCTTTGTTATGGTGTCTTTCTTTAACATTTACTTAAAAGTCTACGATTTTTACGTTATTTTTCTCTACGTTCTGACGTCCATATTTGATGCAAATATCGCGTGATATCGCAATAAAGATTGCGAAATAATAAAAAATCAACACGGTGAATTTTGCTATAATTTTTTTTAACATGTAGTGAAGTCATAAAAGAAAATATGTATGCAATAAAAATATACGGTCAACGCGTAAGATATTTTGCTATTACTATTTGAATATAAAATAAAGGGTGAGTAAAACGTAATGATTTTTTGGTGACGTCAAATATTTTTTCTCAAGGAAATTTTTTCGATAAATATCATACTGACAGGCAATAAAAATATGTGAAAACCATCAAACAACAATAGTATTAAAAACATGATTCCGGTAAAAAATATTTTTTAAAAGTCCTGTCAGATGCCTGCATTTCGATGAATATATTCAATTATATACATGTACAACAAAATCAGGGTATAACTGTTTATCAATCTCTGAAAATATACAAAGAATGGATATAAATACCGTTCGAGGACTGAAAGACAATTCAGAAGATTGAAAGATATAATTAACAGGCCACCTGAGTGGAAATTATAAAAACATAAATTTTGCAAAAAAGAATGCCAGAAAAAAAAGAAATGAAAAAGGGCTGGTGCCAGTCGCAATGTCATCATGTTTATGTGTTATCTCGGTTACAACAATAAAACTTCCATGTTTCATATGTAACAATTTTAAATTGTTATAAATCAGTTAAGTAGGAACAGAGACATAGAATAACATGTCTCTGGTAGGAAATGAATCAAAAATTTACGTTTCAAAAAATATTATGATCCCAACTGGAAGTAAGCAACGATTTGTAACGTAAGTTCAGGATTCACTGGTAGTTCTTAATCTATATTATAAAATTTAGCAGACATTTAAATTCAAAATTTTTCTACAACGTATAAAAATTTATTTATTAACAGCCATCAGTTATTCTATTTTCTCTCGCGATAATACCCTTGCACTAAGCGTGAAGACTCAGATTTTAAAGCAGGAATTTCACGCTCCCATTGCTTATGGCTTTAAATTTCTCACGTATTTTCACCATAATTACAGATATTCTTATTTATTTTAAAACTAGCTGACTCGCGGTATGCGTTTACTAGCGCATCTTTGAGTGCGACCTGAAGCCGCGATTCATTTCTCGATTAGAGGCGAAAGATCCGTTGATTTACTTTGTATTGCTTCAGAAGCGGAGAATTTTGCATATTTAATATAGATTCCCATGTATTGAAGGCGATTATGTAGGATTTCTCAATTTGTGCGATATGGTTGTGAGAAGCCTCTTTTTTGTCTGCACATAATGCAGTGCTATGGTAGAGCCTATGACAAATAATGAAAAACTATGCATTTTATGTTTTATATCTTCTTATTTTTTAATGTTTGGTTTAACGCCGCTTTCAAACATTATTTTCAATTATAGCGGAGGGACATTTAACGAAACCAGTATTTCTCACAGTATCAAACTTCTCTTTGTTAAAGGAATGACAGGAGTCCGAGGTGGACCTTGCAAACATTTACAATACACAGTAAACAATTCTAAAAGACCAATACGCAATCGTGTCTCGAATCCATGCCTTTTCCGAATTCAGCGTAAGACCACTTTACCGATTACAACGTGCGCAAACAGAAAAATAATTTCAAAGTTAAAACTTGATTATGATCTCCCTTAATAAGGAGCAAGCTCCATTTTATTGTTTACAATCATAAACACGTGGTTTTGGTGTGTATTTTGAGGGTTTTTTTTCTTGTTTTTTTAATTTTTATATTTTTGTTTTAAAGCAAACTGTATTGTATTAAAAATTGAACAAGATAACGTCAAACATAATACATTATCTCGTTATTCGGTCGGTAACAAAAGTTATCTAATAATTATATTTGTATTTAATTAAAATATACAGTATAACCTTTACAGAGAAATACCTTTTGTTGCCTAGAGTGGTTTGCTCTACAGAGGTAAAAAATGTTAGTTGGGAAACTCTTTAGAAATAAATAAATATTTTGAGGGCCTCCTATGTTATACATGTAATGAAAAAGCGGTAATGAATCCGAGTTGAGTAATGGTTATATTAGGGTGTTTTACATTTCGAGTCTGCAGTTGCGAATATGCTTATTATATTTTTTTTATTCAGTATGATTTTGCTTCAAAAAATAGTTTTATAGTTTGTCACATAAGTGCTCATTTTCTATTTATCATTGACATTTTAATTAGATTATAATTGTATCAATCTATGTATTGCACAGACTTAAAAATGGTAATCAAAAATAAAAATAAAATAAAAAATTTTGTTTCTTGTACAGTTTGTTTTTTAAATATTCTTAAAGGGACTCCACTGAAATTGAAAAGCCCAAACACATAGCATTTGAATTTCTTACATAAATGAGCTGGCGGGGGCGAGCGTGTTAAACAGACCAAATATATGCGAAAGATAGTTAAGACAAATATACTTTGAAATAAATTGAAAATCGTATTTTTATGCTTTTGTTAGCCCGATTGGGTGAAAAGCGTTTAAACGCTTTTCATTTTGAATAATTATTCTGGAAGTGCGCGAATTGCTCTTGAAATTTTGCACAAAGATTAATTGTCTAAACCTACATCAGGTACATTATCTGGAAAAAAATATTTTCAGTTCCATTCATGTCAAAAAACCTCAGTGAAGTTCCCTTTAACATATTTTGAATATTATATTTCTGAATTTTATTTATCACTTATTTCGGCACATTTGTATGCATATTCTATTTTAATTGTATTTTTACGTTGTGTTTTGACACCGAGGCTCGTCTGCCTTTAATGTGAATTTTATGAAAGTGTTTAAAGGCTGAATGTTAACGTAACATAAATATTCTACGGGTATAAGCTAAGCGACCTAATATTCTTACTTCATTCAATAAAGCAATATGTGAATCTTATTTTTTGCGCTGAAAACTAGTTAATTCATATAAAATATAACACTTTAACAACATCACAAATATAAAATAAGAATTAAAAGATGTATGAGACTGGTGTTTCTGCAAAATTAGGAAAAGCATTTAAAAAGGGATTGTCGGATTAAACATTGTAAATGTGCTCATCTAGCGCATGCTTTCAATGAGAAAATAATCAACAATTTAAAAAATATACATTCATCAAGTCCCTGTGTTGTTTTTACTTACTATCGTAATGTTTGACGTAAGAAAACTGTTATTTGGTATTATTCTTTGAACTCCAACATCTATTAACGTCACCAAAATCATTACGTTTAACTCACCCTTTATTTTATTTTAAAACAAGTAATAGCAAAATATCTTACGCGTTGACCCTATATTTTTATTGCATAAATATTTTCCTTCACTATCTCACTATTACGCTCGGAAATTATAGCAAAATTCACCGTGTTGAATTTTTTTTATTACACAATCTTTTATTGCGATATTGCGCAATATTTGCATCAAAAATGGACGTCAAAACGTAGAGAAAAAAACGTAAAATCCGCAGACTATTAAGTAAATGTTAAAGAAAGACACCAAACAAAACATACATTTACTGAACATTATAAATTAAAATGAATGAAATCGGGATGAAAATTGATAAGACAAACCGGTTTTTGATAATAAAGACGTAATTTCGCCGCCACCGATAGAGGGCGCTTTGACGTCATAGTAACGCTGTTTATTTATAAAATAATGCTGCAGAAGTAAAGCTCACATATTTATATGTTTGCATATCAAAAATCATCAAGATCTGAGATGTTGTCATATTTCGGTCGGAAAGTAGCGAGCTACCTTAATGGTGACTGAGTCTGCACAGAGGTAGACTGCTTACTTTGTGAAGCTGTATGCTTTGAAGGTAATGGTAACTTAATCGGGGGGCATTGACATAAGTTGACCTGTACTGCAGAGTCAACCATCTTAACAGACTTTGTAACTGCAGCTGAATACGACAGTAAGAGTTGTTTTGGTCCTTGTGATTCAACAAGCTTTCGTGCATCTTGAAAGGAAATATTTTGCGTCTACTTCTGACGAAGAATTTCTTTTTCCTGTAACCACAAGGGGCATGACCGGGAGGTGGCGTAATGCTCTCCTCCACAGTTGGCACATTTAACAGGGACGTTACAAGTCTTTTATTTTTGTTCATGGTTTGAACTGCATCTGCGGCAAATAGTCTGCCTTGCGCAATTTGATTCATGGTGACCAAATTTGAAGCATTTTGTAACATTGCATTGGGTTTGGGAATGTAAACCCAACGCGAACTTTAAGGTAACCTACTCGAATCGATTGATGGAAGAATGGGTGTAGAGAATGTAACTATAAGGCTATTCGTTGGCACTCTATTACCATCTCTTGTAGAATAAATGCGCTTGATATTTGACACCTGCTGCGATTTTAACCTCTTCAGCAAATATCATTCTCTGCCATTCCAGCAAGGTCAGCACATTTGAATAACGCCTGCTGGAGTTCAGAGACTGGTGAGGCGCGGCAGTTTAATCGATATTGAAGAAGGTTGTGCATTTCAAAATATTATCTGCTTGTTTCTTTTGCTGTACCTCTATCAAGAGTCCACCATTGCGGAGTTTCTTGACAGATTTAGGCGTACCAATTAAAGCTGAAAGTTGTTTTTCTATAATGAAAGGGCTAAGTTCAGTTAGTGATTTTGAGCTGTTTGATTTAATTATCAGAAAACGGGGAAAACTTCCATCAACTGAATCGTAACAAATTGAATCTTCTTGCGATTTTCGTTTTTTGGTTTGAGAATCCATGATAAAGATATGAAAAATTCGTATCCCGTGTATAGCCACCTCGGACTCCAACATGGGGATGTGCGATGGAGACGGATATCCAGTCTCCGCACAACAAGGCTACCAGAGAGATATACTTGCATATATTGTAAATAATTACAATTTACACAATTAGCCCATTAGCCACCGCCTTCTTGGATATGTTATACTGTATTTATAATGCAAATGTGAAAGATTGTTGTAATATAACGGCGCCCATAATTACAGTTTTAGTAGGAATTGAAAGGTATACTAGAATCACAAGTAGGAATCAAAATATGTGCTTTGAATTGTATTCATTTCGGGACCGTGTAAGTTCAATGAAATCTGCATTTGATTCAGAAATATATATCCAAGGGCAAGGCATGACCAGCCGATAGACCAAAAGGCCGGGCTCACTTGGCCACCCGTTTACCCTAAATCAGAGGCCAAAGCAGTGTGTTGGGAGTACTGGAGATCCCTGGGTATCCCCAAACAACCAGGACCCTCTTTTCTAGGTTACGGGACGCTGCCCACGGTAAACAGGCAGTCGGGGTGTTGGCCATATGTCCGTCATACAGGCGCACAACAGCGCACCCCCATAACGGACATATGTTACTCCTCCTCACCACGTAGAGGTAACCTAAAGAAGAGGCCATGGACTTGAAACCTCATAGGATGATAGGTCTCATTAAGAAGAAGTGCAGTGCACAAGAACAGGTACTCTGCATTTCTTATTTTTTGAGTTATTGCTCTTTGTTTATTTTCATACTTTAATTTTGTCCGGGCCATTTCTCCTTAAGTATAAAAGCTATTGACTTGAAACTTCATAGGATGATAGATCTCATTAAGAAGAAGTGCAGTGCAGAGGAATCGGTACTCTGCATTTCCTTATTTTTGAGTTATGGCCCTTTGTTAATTTTCATACTTAATTTTTGTCCAGGCAATTTCTCCGAAAGTATAAAAGTTATGGACTTGAAACTTCATAGGATGATAGATCTCATTAAGAAGAAGTGCAGTGCAGAGGAATCGGTACTCTGCATTTCCTTATTTTTGAGTTATGGCCCTTTGTTAATTTTCATACTTAATTTTTGTCCAGGCAATTTCTCCGAAAGTATAAAAGTTATGGACTTGAAACTTCATAGGATGATAGATCTCATTAAGAAAAAGTGCAGTGCATAAGAACTGATACTCTGCATTTCTTATTTTTTGAGTTATTGCCCTTTGTTGATTTTCTTACTTTATTTTTGTCCTGGTCATTTCTCCTCAAGTATGAAAGCTATGGACTTTAAACATCATAGAATGATAGATCTTATTGATAAGAAGTGCAGTGCACAGAAACTGCTGCTCTGCACTTATTATTTTTTAGTTATTGCCCTTTGTTATTTTTCATATTTCATTTTTGTCCTGGCCATTTCTCCTAAACTACATTGTTCACAAGGCGACACATCCGACTCGCGGAGTTCTAGTTATAATAAGACGATGTGTCATGCACAACAACCAGACCCCTACCTCGAGGGTCAAGGTCGTACTTGCTCATTCAAGGTCAACATTGTCTATTTGAGGGTATATGTCGTGTCCGGTCCATAATTTTCTTATCTAAGAAGGGATTTTGTAAATACTTGCCATTATTGTTCACAAAAATCAGATGATGTGTCATGCGCAAAAACCGGTCACCTACCTCCAAGGTCACACTTGGAGGTCAAATACTTACATAGTCTGTTACAGGGAATATTTTGTGTCAGGTTCATAATTTTTTCATAGATCAAAGGATTTTGAAAATACTTCGCACAAGTAGTCACTATAATAAGAGGATGTGACATGCGCAACACCTGCATCCCTACCTCCAAGGTCAAGGTCACACTTAGAGGTAAAAAATTAACATAGTCTGTTATAGGGTATATTTTGTGTCGAATCTAGAACTCCTTCATAGTTCAAGGGATTTTGAAATAACTTGGCACAAATAGTCACAATAATAAGACGATATGTCAAGTACAACACCTGCACCCCTACCTCCAAGGTCAAGGTCACACTTGCACTTGGAGGTCAAAGGTTAACAGAGTCTGTTATTTGGTATATTTTGTATCCGCCCATTGCTTCTTCATTAAGGGATTAAGGGATTTTGAAAATACTTGGCACAAATAGTCACAATGATTAGATGATATGTCATGCGTAACATCTGTGTCCCTACCTCCAAGGTCAAGGTCACACTTAGAGGTCAAAGATTTACATAGTCTGTTATAGGGTATATTTTGTGTCCAATCTATAACTTCTTGAAAGTTCAAGGAATTTTGAAAATACTTGGCACAAATAGTCTCAATAATAAGACGTTATGTCATGCAAAACACCTGCTCCCCTACCTCCAAGGTCAAGGTCACACTTAGAGGTCAAACCTTAACATGATAGATTTTTAATTTCCGTGTTTCATTTTATTTTTTTTACAAATTTATTGTTACATTTGCAGATCTAGCATTGATTATAATTTGGGACTGAATGTCTTGAGATCTCAATCTTTTGAAATAGCACAATTTTTTGCTTCATATAAAATTTACCGAGGCGGGGGACGTTGGTAACTCTGTTAAAAATTCTTGTTTACATGTCACTTTAATACCATAGTCCTGCACATGTTCTTGATAAATACACGTATTTCCGAGTAAACTCACTTTCAAAACGTTTTGACTCGTTTTTTGTGTCGCCTCTACGGAGAAGTGGCGACATGTAGGGATCACTTCTCCGTCGTCTGTCTGTCCGTCTGTCCGTCCGTCACAAAACTTGTCCGGACTACTCCTCATAAACTACTGGTGCAATTTCATCCAAACTTTACAGGAATGATCAGTACCAAGTGTAGTTGTACATATTGACAGCATTTTTTGGTTCAATGATTTTTGTCAAGAGTTATGGCCCTTTAATAATTTTTAATTTTAAAGTTTGTCCGGACTACTTCTCTTATACCACTAATGCAATTTCAATGATACTTTACAGGATTGATCTGTAGCTCAAGTCCTTGCGCATATTGCACGGGTTTTTCAGTTGAATGATTTTTTGGCCGAGTTATGGCCCTTTGATAAAAAGGTGTTTTTTTCTGTGTGTTACCAGATACACAAAAGTTTGTCCGGTCTACTCCTCAACTACTGGTGCAATTTCATCCAAAATTTACAGGAATGATCAGTACCAAGTCTAGTTGTGCATATTGTCAGCATTTTCCGGTTCAATTATTTTTGTCAGAGTTATGGCCCTTTAATAATTTTTATTTTTAAAGTTTGTCCGGACTACCTCTCTTTCTCTTATACCACTAATGCAATTTCAATGAAACTTAACAGGATTGATCTGTAGCTCAAGTCCTTGGGCATATTGCACGACTTTTCTGGTTGAATAATTTTTGGCCGAGTTATGGCCCTTTGATAAAAAGGTGTTTTTTCTGTGTGTTGCCAGATACGCAAAAGCTTGTTCGGACTACTCCTCATAAACAACTGGTGCAATTTTATCCAAACTTTACAGGAATGATCAGTACCAAGTCTAGTTGTGCACTGTCCGTCTGTATGTCCGTCTGTCACAAAATTTGTCCCAACATGTAATTGGCCATCATGAAGCGACACATGTGATTACTGATCGCTCTTGTTTCTTCTAAGATTTAACTAACTAATAAGTGCTGGGCTTGGTTTGGGCATTTAAGTGTCGATGTGCCGTTAAACCCAATCAAACATTTTCGTCTTGAATGAACTTGCAGAGGTTCGTGATAGATATCAGCGAATTTGTTTCACCTATTTCTTTTTAAAACATTGATCGGCTACTTAAAAGACGTAAGCCTGTATTCTAAGATTTTACATTCGGAAGGGTATGGCCGGACATTTATATGTCAGTGTGCCGTTAAACACATCAAACATTTTCTCCTTGAATCCCATCATCCTGCATAGGTTCGTGATAGATATTACCCTGCTTCTTAAAGCACATTAATCTACTACTTAAAAGAAATAAACATTTTTTCTAAGATTTACCTAACTAAGTTGTGTTTCGTGCGGTATGGACAGCCATTTACAAAAATGTATATGTCAATGTGCCGTAAAACCCAATAATGAATACATCTGCGGATGTTTCTAAATTCAAAATTTTACTACTTCATGTTTAAATGTTTAATTCTGCTGAAGCCGGTGCTAGGGGGCATGGACGGTAACTTGCACTTTCCAGTACCGTCCATGAACCGGCTCAATCAAACCGAGCCTGCAACATTTTCAATTTTGCCGTGTTGGGCTTTCTTTAGGGATTCTGTATTTATCTATTATATTGCATATTATTACGACCTGGTCACATGTCTTGAAGATAAAACTTGTTTTCCGCTATTTTGACAACGTTTAAAAAAGTCCCTAAAATATCACAATTTCATAAAAATAACAACGTACGCTTCCCTTTGATGTGAGACAAGAGGAATGAGTATTGTACTTCACAAAAGCAGGTGTCAAGTGCCGTGTGCCAGCCGTAAAAAGTTGCCCCATACTTCACTTTTGAACAGTGTTGTTATATTTTCTGGTTCTTCGGGATCATTGATGCCAGCATTATAAACTGTTGAGAATTGAGTACCGCTCAAGCCGGTGCTAGGGGGCGTGAGGGATGTTGCACTTATTCATGACCAGACTCCTCATGTACAGACTCAATCAAACCAAGGCTGCCATTCTTATGTTATTTTGTTGTGATTAATGCTTCCGAGGGATCACTTTGTTTCCAGAAATTTGGCACTGTTTACGCTGTCATTTATGCCGAGAACCAAACTCCCTGCAGCGGTTTCTCTTTCCCTAATCAGTACAGAAACCGTACATAACTCTCTAACAAATAAAACACGTGCTCTGTTTTACATGGAATCATCACACCCGGAAGATTGCATCCATCAAGTTTGATAAATCGTGAATACCGTGAAATTATAAAAAAGTACATATGTTGAAAACAAGCCACTGCATATCTTTGTAACATTCTTCTAAACATTGACGACGACTTTGTAATTTAATTGTTGTGCAAACTAAGATTTATCTAAAATAGAGAAATACAGAAGTGAAGTACAAAGTGTTCGCGAACATGTGGAGATACATTTATTGTCGTTCGTTGTGCTTTGTTTTTAGGGTTTACCCTCTGTCCGTCCGTCTGTCTGTCTGTCCGTCTGTCTGTCAGTCCGTCCGTCCACAAAACTGGATCCCGCCATAACGTAAAAAGTACTGAAAATATTTTTATGAAACTTGATATATGGATAGAAGGCAGTATGGAGATTATGCACGTCTTTTTTTTTTCTTCCTATGTTGAAAATTCTGGTTGCTATGGCAACAAATCGTCTGAAAATATGGCAAATTTAACACATAAACTGGATCCAGTGATAACTCAAAAAGTACTAAAAATAGTTTTATGAAACTTCAAATATGGGTAGATGGCAGTCTGGAGACTATGCACATCTTTCTCTTTTTTTTCCTATGTTGAAAATTCTGGTTGCTATGGCAACAAATAGCCTGAATTTCAAGATTCAGATTTAAATTTTTCAGCTTTTTCACTATATGTTCTTTATTTCTTAAGGTGTTTACTTCAAACTTTAAATATAAGTTTCTGGTCATCAACCACATCATATGTGACAAGGTTTATAACTCTAGCACAAAAATTATCAGTATTACCTCCCTTGAACTTAGATTTTTTAGGGGAAAAAAATGTTGTCTTTTTTAAATAACTTCTTTATTTCCTAATGTATCTACTTCAAACTTCATATATATGTTTCTTATTATCAGTCAACATTTTTGAGAAGGTTAAATACTCTAGCAAGACTATTTCCAGAATTATGTCCCCCTTGAACTTAGATTTTTTCGAGAAACTGGTATTTTCACTCCAACTTCTTCATTCCTTATAGGATTTACTTTAAAATCCCACATCGTAATAATATGACAAGGTTGTATAAACATAATTTCCTTACTAGGCATGGAAACTTAACACATTACTGTGATATAGACACACTTAGAACTCGAAAGATTTAAGTTCATTCATGTCATTCATTCACTGGTAAAATTGAATGGCAAATGGCCCATCAGAATGTTGCTGGGGTTCTAACCGGTAGGGGACTTATGGATTGCTTGCAATACTATGATAATTGCTTGGTTATTTCAAAATATAGTCCAAACATAATGACTTGTATGTTAAAATTATTTTTGATCATTATTTTTTCTCACAGACCAACATCTATGTAATATCAGTGAGTTTGTAAAATCGGTCGGTCTTGCTGTGCAAATATTGAGACTAGGCAATGTCAAAATATTCTTAACTTTAGCCATTATTGAAATTAAGAGATAACTTTCTTCCATCCCGTAACATATCTCTTATAAAATTATATTTACAATTTTGTATTACATTCAAGGACAAGAATTTAAAAAAGTGAGGATATAAAAAACATTTTTACTTTGTACAAAATTTTTTTATTATTAATTTCAACAATTAATGCAATATTGGTATGACATTGAATTGTTATTTATATATATGTATGTTTCGTTAAGAACAACACACGTGGGTAATTAATGTAAAGAAAGGAAAGTTTAGTGTAAATGCTTAACAATTACAAAACAATAAATTCTATCACACAAAACGCTCCAACATTTTGTAAAAGATTTTAAGAAAATTTAATCGGTGTTATAAAATAAATAGGTCAATGTTTAACATAATATTCCGGGGTGCCACCTTAAAATGCTTGTATATACGCATTAAAAATATTTCATTATCATTTCATACAGGTTATTGGAGCGATATGAGGAAACACACAGTGATTCTGAAATTCCTTTCTCAAGCATATATGAAAGGTACCAATTAGAAGGTGGCGAAGTTAATAAAGTCTGTTTCGGTAAGATTGTAAATCAAATATTTGAAAAGCCAAAGTGTATCGTAAGATACAGCTCTTTAATTTTAAAAACAAGAGCCCGGTTTGAGCCGGGTGATGCTCCCGAATAGGTTTTGGACACAGGAAAGTACACCTCTTGAGTTATGTCCCTGGAAAAAATCAAAGTGCAATAACTCCAAAATTTGGCAAGGCAGAGTTACTGTTCTTTGCACTGAACTTCTAATCAATGTGATCTATCAACCTACAAAGTGTATTGATGATATCTCTTTTATGATTTCCGAGTTATGTCCCGGACAACTTCAAAAGTTAAAAAATAAACAAAGGGCAATAACTCCAGAATTAGGCAAGGCAGAGTTATAATTCTTGTGCACTGCACATCTACCCATTGAGATTTATCTACCTACAAAGTTTCATGTTGATATCTCTTATAGTTTTAACAGCTATGTCCTGGACAAAGATTTTTCTAAAAGGGGAGATAATTAAAAAATGAGGCTTAACAGAGTTATGGTTCTTTTGCACTGCACCTCTACTCAATGAGATCTATCTACCTACAATGTTTCATCTTGATATCTCTTATAGTTTTAGAGTTATGTTCCGGACAAAGTTCAAAGTGTTAAAATTAACAAAGGGCAATAACTCCAAAATTAGGACAAAAAGAGTTGTTCTTATGCACTGCACATCTACCCATTGAGATCTATTCACCTACAAAGTTTCATGTTAATATCTCTTATAGGGAGAGTTATGCCCCGCACAAGATTTGTCTATAAGGGGAAATAATTCAAAAACCGAGCAAAATAGAGTTATGGTTCTTTGACACTGCACTCCACCTCAATGCCCTCTACCACTGTATGAAGTTTCAACAAATTATCTCGAAGGGTTTTCAAGTTATGCTCCGGACAAGACAACGGACGGACAGGCGGACAAGGCGCCGACTATATGCTCCCCGTAATTTTTCGGGGAGCATAACAAGTTACTACCTACGTAGGTCTCGCCGATATATAATAATGATAATAATAACCCAGTAGACAGTTAAACAAGTGATATAAAATTGTGGATAAATTTACCATTTTTTGTTTCGCATGAAAATCCAAAAGAAGTTCGTATCTCAATGATTTGTGATACTACAGTAAATAATAATTTACTTATTAAAAAGGTAATTTTCAAAGATAATTGAATTGTATGTGTGTAAAACGTGTGTAGATCTCCAGGAGTATGATATTGATAATTCTTACACATCAAAGAAAACATACAAATTATTTGCAATTAAGACTCTGTCACGGTATAGATACAGAAAACATTGAAAATTATCATTTGAATAACCATTTCATAGAATATTTGGGTCATGAAACAATTAAAATTTAAAAGTCTAAACTGCAGCCGAATATTACAATTTCTAAATACTTCCCATGCTTGTTATTTTTGTAGAAAATTAGGACTAAAGAAAACATAAGCATCATCTTCACCGTCTAAAACGTCAAAATGTCAAAAATTCCATCATCTTCAATCCATTTTAAAAGAGCCTGATGCAACCATCCAATGCACAGAGTCAAATTCTTTGGATTCCCATTGGGAAAATTATGAAACTGTAGTTCTGAAAGAAAATAATGATGAAAGATATTATGCGAAAAATATTTGAAGAAGTTCTTCCATACGCTGGTGACAATATGTTAGATATGCTTGTTGATCAACAGAAAAATTTGTCCAGAAATCCTAGATTTAGACGGTGGAATAAAAACACTGTACGTCTTTGCTTATCTCTTTGGTGCAGGAGCAAAAAAAACTACGTAATGCTTCAGGATAGCAAAGTTTTAGTCCTTCCGTTTACCGAAACATTGCGAATATACAAAGGTTCTGTTGATCAAAAAGCAGGATTTGATAAAGATGTATGCAAATGGATTCTAAATTCCTCGCACATGGCCTCCATGTTGTTTTCTATTATAAAATTGTTTGCTTGTAGAGAAAATGTAACTATTATGGCACACCACAGCACGATCGAAATCCCAATTACGACTTATAATGAACTCGTTATCTCTTGAACTTAGATTCTAACTTCCTCGTACATGTCCTCCATGTTGTTTTCAATTATAATTGTTTTTGCTCGTTGAGAAATTATACCTTTTCTGGCAAGCCACATCTCGATCGAAATCCCCATTACGACTTATAATGTCCTCGTTATCTATTGAACTTTGATTCTAACTTCCTCGTACATGGCCTCCATGTTGTTTTCAATTATAAATCATTTTTCTCGTTTAGAATTTGTACCTATTCTGTCACGCCACATCTCGATCGAAATCCCCATAAATACTTATAATATCTTCTTTATCTCTCGTACATTGAATCTAACTTTCTCGTACATGGCCTCCATGTTGCTTTCAATTATAAATTATTTTTCTCGTTTAGAATTTGTACCTATTCTGTCACGCCACATCTCGATCGAAATCCCCATAAATACTTATAATATCATCTTTATCTCTCGTACTTTGATTCGAACGTCCTTGTACATGGCCTCTTATGTTGTTTTCCATGATAAATATGTTTACTTTTTGAGAAAATGTACCTATTCTTGCACGCCACATCTCGATCGAAATACCCATAACGACTTATAATGTCATCGTTATCTCTTGCACTTTGATTCTAACTTTCTCGTACATGGCTTCCATGTTGTTTTTTTTTCAATTATAAATCTTTTTGCTCTATTTTGTTTTCCAAAATAGTATAGACATTTTTGCTGGTAGAGAAAATGTATCTTTTATATTTCGTTTAGGTGCATGACCTCCAACTTGTTTTCCATTAAAAACTAGTATTGTTTTTGCTGGTTGCGTAAAACCTCGCTTCTGTTATTTGGTATGTAGTTATGTATAGCTTATCATCTTTGTATGTTTTACAAGTTTTTCCTTTCCTTTAAGAATTGCTCAGATTATGAGTTAAATGATGGAAGGGAAAGAACTCATGATGGAATGTCTAGCATACATTCTATACACGTCGTGAAGACATTGTTCTTGAAACACGAGTCTTTAAAGGTCATGATCTGCAACAAAAGTGTCGTTTTTTTTTCCAAAGATTATTATGCAACGTTTTGACCTAATCGATAAGATCTACATCCTTTCCTCCTTGCAAAGACATTAGTTATGAAATGTTTTTTGAAATATTGTTCATTGGATCTGCATGATGTTTTTTTAGTTGTTTTTATGCCTACTTATGATAGACAGCAATTTAAAATAGTCACTTAAGAGTTGTATTTCCAAGTTTAAAATAATAATAGGCCTGTGAAAATATCTCAATATTTATAAGAATATATATAAATAATCGAAAGAGCATCGAAACACGAGGCTATCTGATTTGTACGCCCAGTTTTAATCAGATTTCCGAGTGTTTTTGATGTTCTTTCTCTTTTGTATCATAGTCAAACATAAAAAACGCGTTACCTCTTGTCCACAAATATGAAACCCAAGAAAAAGGTAATCAATGGAATGATATCTGAATATAATATTTCTATGTTTTTTCCATTTCTCTGCCGTCACAATAAGTAACCCAGCAAAAATGGGCCTGCTTAGGTAACTAATACCTGTACTTCAGTTAACGCACTGTGCAAGTTATAAGTATACGATAATAACCATGACACATTTTTTCAACAAGAAAGATCCCCAAACTATGATACAAGAATAGATATAATCTGAATCAACTGTAAGAAATATACAATATTTTTAAGTAAACATTTGTAATTGGTATGTTTAGACTGACTTCTAAATAAGTTGAAATTCTTAAACAAAATGTTATTTCTAGAATCGAAGGCATCGGTTTTTTTCCTGAAATTATGAAGGGACCTGGGTCTATTTGATTTGTATAAGACAAGCGAAGTTTTCATTGAAATTGTGAAATTTTAGCTTTTTTTCCGAAATATTGTGATAAGGGAAAAACTTACTAACAAAATTTGTGAGAAAAAAAAGATAACAACTCAGATTGTTCCTTAGTTTGGTGAAAACAAGAAATAATGGTTTTTTTGCACAATTGGACGTTTCTCTTATAAGTATTGCTTAACTTGTACCAATTAACATGATTAGCTCAGCATCTTAAAGTATGAAATAATCTTAAACACATATCTTCCTTTGAAAAAGTTAATTTTAAAAAAATTCATCAGAAATTAAGTAAAGGCTTTACAAAAAAAGGCCGAAATCATAATAATCTGATAAACAACATTGCTGCCTGTATGCTAAAAACATACGTAACAGTTGTATCAGATCACGCCTCTCATCTGTTTATCTGTTTTGATAGGGACATTAGCCTTTTTTTTTATACCAATATGATGTCTTGTTTCATGTGACCATGTAATCAGGGTAAGGGTCAGTCATATGTTCCTTTTTGTCTGTGTGTCTTACGTGCGTGCGTGTGTGTTTTTGGGTTTTTGTTTTGTTTTTTGTTTATTTTCTTAATTTTATTTATTTATCTATCAATACTTTCTTTTCGTGTTTGATCTAAATATCTTTTACTCAGAAAATTTTCAACAACGAATCGTGTGTAGGTAATTTGTCGTATGCGTGACACAATATGCAAAATTTTTATATTAAGGTCACATCTGAAAGGCCGCTTCATATCTCGTATATAATCGTTAAAAGAGTTCAATAAGAAAAAAACTATCTGTTTATTGAAATGAGCTGCCTGGTAACCCTTCTTAAAAGATGCCCGCATCCAGATAAGCCAAGGCATTTTGAGAAAATTAACCTTGAGAAAAATGTACTAAGATTTAAGAAAAATAAACTAACATGATCACACTTCACTCCAATCAAGAGTTAACATGTTATAATGCAATTAATGACTGACTTTTGCAGTATTTATCATCAATAATCTACGGCGTCAATTACGCAATAAGAGAATTTTATATTTAGACCCATTTTTTTTCTTTCTTTTTTTATTTTAAATTTTGTTTCTATTTTTGTAAACAAATGATATTGATGCTATCAATTGGATTGTTGATAACTAACTACATTTTTACTATTGAATTTCTTTTTTAAAGTCGCATAAAAACATACTTTACCGACTTAATCTTATAAAACTATTTACATAAAATATGAATTTACTGGCTTTTCAAAAAGACATGAAGAAATCATCCTTAATCCGAAAGTTTTCTTCCGCCTGGTCGAAGCAAATGATTTGCTTCACTGTGATATTTGTTAAGGAGTATGAAAAGGTCAATGAGGCCCGAATCTTCATCTGCCAATCTTGAAAATTAGTTGTTCTTCCTGTTTCTTTATCCACTTACAGTTTATGTTTTATTTATCCTTCTTCGCCTGGTTCAAGCAATAAGGTTAAGCGGAATTTTTAAATAACTAGTGCTATGTTAAATGTAACAATTTTAAAAAAAATGTGTTTCGTTAAGACAATTTCTTACTTTGCCTACGCCCCTATGTTTTCATATAAAAGCGAATAAGCTAGTTTTTCCTTAATACTGGTGAAATTCTCCTGTCTGACGTACTAACATTCATATATAAAGAACTAGCTAATAAAAAGTGCTCAGGACCTATTCTTCGTTTAGACGATTTCTTCTATGTAATCATGATTTTGTGCTAAAATGTATTTCAAATGCATTAAATGAATAAAGCATAAAATTCCTTAACTTATGCCAAAGGATTTCAAGAAAAATCAAACTTTGGGAAAATATAAGCAGATTTTAAGAAAAGTAAAAAAGATTGAAGATTTAAGTTGATAATTTATATCTTATGTATGATTAATGAATAATTTTGCATTATTTATTAACATATTTCTACTACGGTACTAACGCAGTTAGGGTTGTTTTGCATATTATCTCCCCCTGTTTGGTAATTTACGTATATTTTAAGTGCCAATTGCAATGTGTCAATTTCTTTTCTTTGTTCACTTCCTAATATATTGTTTTTTAATACATTTTCAAAATGTTCGTGAACATTCGGATAAATCTGAAGGCGTGCTGCTTTAAACAAATATAACATTGTAGCATTATCTGTCTTTAAAAATAAGGTAAAATATATTAATCCGTTCAATAAAAAACGTATTGTAATGTTACTCTTTTCTTTTAAAAAAAAATGCTTAAATACAATAGAACCTTCTAAATTGGTCCTCTAAAAATCTGGGACTGTAATCTTAACATATAATCATTTAAATGATTTACCCATTTAAAGATTAGAAAATCTTTAAGTCTGTGTCGCATGATTGTTACACAGACTTGAACCGGTATAACTGTTTTATTTATTTTTATTATCTAAATTTACATGCTGCTTAAAAGCGAGCTAGCTCATTTGTAAAATTATCCCTTTGAACCGAAATAAGATGTTAAAGAGAATTTCAAATTATAAAGTTAGTCATAAAATTTATATTCTAATGTTACTTTTGTAAGTAGCAAAGGTAATAAGCATACTTACATCAGTTTAAAAGAAAGATAAACTGTCTGACAGAAACTTTAAACTGTATGTAAAATGTAAAATGTTTTACCAAATCTAGGTCAAGCACTCTTGGCAATATATTCAATACATGTAAGTGTTTTCGTCGACATTTTACTGCCATTTTATAATGTGGTACAATATTATAAAGAACATACTATCAAGGGATTTATAACTTTTTTAAGTCTGTAAAAGTATATAATTAGGCAGTAAAAATGTTCTAAAGTGCAAAAGCTTTGTTATGTCATAAAGTTTTCGACAATATTCTAATTGACAGTAAACTAAAATGCATTGTAAAGCTATCGTATCATATAATTTGTTCCATGAAATTATTTTAATCTCCTCAAGATTTTACATTTGTATTCAAAAGAGTTTCTCTAATAGGCACACGTACTTTTTTCTTGACTTTTATGCAGTAGAATACAAGTAAATATCGTCAAGAACTGTGATCAAATGTAATATTCTCTTGTTTTCGATAAAACGACGAAATATCCAATGAATATTGATGTAAAAACGGTAATGAAAAATCAAGATCTTAATCCATTGATAATTTTGATAAGGAACTGTTATTTTTACTTAAAGATCCTGAATGTTGTGATCAAAGTGGTAAACCACACTAAGTGAAATTATATATATATACGTACATAAGAATGCAAATAAAACAATTTTTAAACACCGAAGAATATGTAAAATATATACTGCAAATATTTGCGCATATTATATGTAATCATTAGAATATATGCACTCATTTCTTATTGTAAAATTTAACTTAAACGTTTTAGAAAAAAAATATATAACCTCCCTTTATTTATATGAAATTTTAAATTCGTTAATATCTTTATAAATAATGCTTTTTGGAACCTACTTAATTGATAAATCTTAATTTGAGCATCTTACTCATGATTTAAAACCATAAAAAATCGTGTTACAGGATCTTTAATCCTAAGTGTTTATGATCAACATATCAACGTATTGATAAGATATACTATTATTTTTAGTGATTTGTATTGACATGGATTAGCTCAACAGAAGTAACTTGTTATATTAGTCGATATTCTGTCTCCGCTTAAGTTTGATTTTGTGATTTGTATGCACTTTATCATTTAACAAAATAAAAGCACTAAATTTCGACAAAGATCCATGCCAAATACTAATATTGTATGTATTAAGATGTTAAGTAATTCGAAATAATTATAATTTAACAATTGACAACGTTTTTTTTTAATTAAAACTACATTCGTTCAACGTCGGCATAAGTGACAATAAGCTCCCATACATGTAGCTTCTCCAAATCCCTCCCGAGGCGTGCACGTCGATACATGGCAGGTCTATGATCGGACCTGCATATGCGCAGATAATCTGGCCCATATGGTTAAATACGTCGGCCAGTATAAATAAGATAATACTCATCATCATCTTTTCAAATAGTAATGGACATCATATTTATACTCATGTTGAATGTCTTTATTTGTTTCTTTAATGATGAAATTTTTCAAGCTTGAAATTTTGAAAGTTTTTTCTATTTTGGGTATTAAATTTTAATAAAAAGAATATAAAAGGGAATAAAATTTTACATTGCCTTTTAAAAAAGGGTTTGTAATTTTTGTTTAATGAGGGTTTTTATTCATTGACTTTTGGGAAAATCTTTTAAACACATGTGAAACTCAATGTTGGAATTTTTTATTTGGGATTCCTGGTTTGGGGGGAAAACCCCGCTCAAATTAAAATTCAAATAAGGGTTTGTTTGAATGTTAAGTAGCGTTCAGTGGTAATATTCACTTAGACCAATGTATTGGAGTCCGTTTTATGACATTTTCATAACATATACATATATTCATAATATACACAATGCATGTTTCGGTCACACAAGAACCCACGACGGACAGAATATCTCGACGAAGACTGTATACATAAAAATCTCAAATCGGATAATACTACGGTGGCACAAATGTGACATGTGTGTGTTTTTATTTATCTCGTGCGCACGAAATACTATATCGTAGCCACGAGTTACTAAGTCGTGGCCACGAGATAGCTTAGTCGTGGCCACGAGATACTTTGTCGTGGCTAAGAGATACTATGTCGTGACCACGAGATACTAAGTCGTGGCCACGAGATAGCTAAGTCGTGGCCACGAGATACTATGTCGTGGCCACGAGTTACTAAGTCGTTGCCACTATAGCTAAGCCTTAAGCACGAGTTACTATGTCTTTGCCACGAGATACTAAGTCGTGGGAACGAGATAACTAAGTCGTGCGCACGAGATAATTAACCAATCAGAATACACTATATATATTATGATTTTTTAAACTTGACAACTTACTTTTACATGCAACATGAATCTTTGAAATTAATGAAGATATTCAAGTTGAACTTGTCTTTAGGATCATATTAGAAGTCACCTTTCAAGGCCCGTCATTCACAATTTTGTGATCTAATTGGTCAGTTTCTACGTACTACGGCCTGTTAACCTTGTTTATACGATAACATGGGAAGGAATAAGTCCTGGTTTATTTTATTTGGAAGGGACATTGCCCATAGATAGTAGATAGTTTATAAGGATGTATGAGGTCAAGGGTCAAGGTAACCATGGCACTTCATGTAAAATCCTTGTCTGATGAATAATTATGAAGGGATAAGCCATGGTTTATATAACACAGAAAGATTTTTGCATCTGATCAGTAGATGACGTCTAATAATTTCGAGGTCATTGGGTCAAACTTCAGGGTCACAGTGACGCTAAATGTAAAATTATTGACCAATCAATAAGTTGTATAAATGACAATTTTACAGTTTGGGGCATCATTGTACTATAGCACTTTAGTTAATTAGGGAAATTCATATAAATGGTGTAATCTGATTGGTTATTTATCTCGTGGCCACGACTAAGTAACTCGTGGCAACGGCATAGTAACTCGTGGCCACGACATAGTATCTCGTGGCCATGACTTAGCTATCCCGGGGCCACGACTTAGCTATCTCGTGGCCACGACTTAGTATCTCGAGGCCACGACATATTATCTCGTGGCCACGACTTAGCTATCTCGTGTTCACAACTTAGTAACTCGTGACCACGACATAGTATCTCGTGGCCAGGACATATTATCTCGTGGCCACGACTTAGCTATCTCGTGGTCACGACTTAGTAACTCGTAGTCACGACATAGTGTCTTTTAGCTACGACTTTGCTATCTCTTTGCCACGACTTAGTATCTCGTGGCCACGACATAGTATCTCATGCGCACGAGATAAATAAAAACACACACTTGTCACTTTTGTGCCACCGTATAATACAGAGGACAGTCAAGATGGTAAAATTACCAAAGTGTACCAAATCAGCCACAATATAATTTAGATTTATTTTGAAATATATTTCAAAACATTTATTTTTTTATTAGTGACGTAGGGGTTATCTTTAATAATGTTTATATTGTAAAATATTCTTTTCTTGACGTGCAAGCCAGGGTGATTGATTTTGGCATGTAGCAACATTGCGCAAAATTCTCAATTGTAAAAATTATTCCTTGTGAGAAAATGGCACGCTCCCGTCTTTTCTTTCTTGTAGATAGTTTGTACTACTTTAACATTTCCGCTTGAGACGTATGACCTCTTTACTTATTGTAGCTATTTCACCTTCTTAACATATTTATTTTTTAGTTCGACACAGTGACCTATTTTGCCAAGTCATCTAAGTTGAATATAATGTCGTATTCTACTTATACCTTGGACTTCTAAGTACAGTAAGAAAACTTAAATATATTCTATACAGCTTGAACGTATAAACATAACAACTTAATTTCAAGTGATGCACTTCAAATTTCCTTATCCAATCTCATTTAACTTAGTACGCGTTGTTATTGAAATGTATTGCGCATATACCACCACCAACAACAACAAAATCCGGACGTAACTTTTAAAATATGTATTTTTTACAAAAAAACACATCTGAACAGTGAAAATTAATGTTTTGTATCCGCTTCATATTTTATATAGCACATTCCTTTAAATTAGTTCAAGAAACCTTAGTAATAATAACTAACTAAACAATCTATAAAATATAAAAATCACATTATTCACTGTTTCACCTTTGCTTTATACTGGACAGATTACAGTGGCTTTTTACTGGACAGATTACAGTGGCTTTTTACTGGACATACAACACTGACTCTTTCCTAGGGAGAATAAAGTGGCTCTATACTGGACAGACTACAGTGGATGTAAACTGGACAGACTACAGTGGCTGTATACTGGACAAACTACAGTGGCTTTTTACTGGACAGACAACACTGGCACTTTACTAGGGAGACTAAAGTGGCTCTATACTGGACAGACTACAGTAGCTCTATACTGGACAGACTACACTGGTTCTATACTGGACAGACTACAGTGGCTGTATACTGGACAAACTACAGTGGCTTTTTACTGGACAGACAACACTGGCACTTTACTAGGGAGATTACACTGGCTCTATACTGGACAGATAACACTGGCTCTATACTGGACAGGCTACAGTGGCTGTATACTGGACAGACAACAGTAGCCCTATACTGGACAGACTACACTGGCTCTATACTGGGCAGACTATAGTGGCTCTATACTGGACAGACTACAGTGGCCTTATACTGTTCACTTTACATTGCTCTTATCTCTATAGTGGTATGCTGGAGTGGCTTTATACTGGACAAATTGCAGTTTCTCTATACTATACAAACTACACTTGCTCTGTACTGGATATACTGCTTTGGCTCTTTACTCGACAAACTACAGTGGCTTAATACTGGAAAGACTACGGTGGTTCTTAATTGGACCAACCGCTATGGAACTATACTGGACAAATTACAGTGGCTCTATACTGGACATACTGAACTGGCTCTTTATTGTACAAACTACAGTGGCTCTATATTGGTAAGACTACAATGGTTCTATATCGGACAAACTACAATGGCCTTATACTCGACAGACTACGGTGATTCTATATAAGACAAACCGCACTGGATTTATATCCGGACAATCTATCTATACTGGATAGACTACGGTGGTTTTATATCGGACAGGCCCCGTTGCTCTTAATTATACAGACAGCACTGGCTCTGTATTGGACAGACTGTGTGGCTCTACACTGGACAGACTTCAATTGCCTCATGCTGGACAGACAACAATAATTCTACTCTATTATTGGACAGGCTGCACTGGTTCTATATTGGACAGACTACAATGGCACAGTACTTGACATATTACAGGGGTCTATACTGGACAGACTGCGCTAGCTCTATATTGGACAAACTGCATCTGCTCCCTACTGAACAGAATACACAGGCTCCTTACAGTACATACTGCATGGCTCTATCATATACAGACTGGACTGGGTCTATACTGGACAGATTACAAACAAAGTTTAGGTGAAGTAATTAAAATTAACTAGAAGGTCTAACGAAAGATAGCGGCGTTGTTTTTTTAATTATATGAATTATCTACAAATTCAACAGGTTTTCACTTTTTTATTTATATTCTGTGTCGTTAATTTTTCTTCCTGTTTCTATATTCATTAAGAACACGCATTTCTACATTGATAAAAATCTTCCTTCTCCCTGCTCTAATAAAATGAATAGATAAATAATTTATCATGTTTATCAAAAATGGCAGTGTTAAATTATACTGTCTTTCAAATAAAACGACCTGTCGTGTAAATTGAAACAATTGAACACTTTATTCACACCATAATAGTGATTAATCTCAAAATTAAGAAATTAAGCAATTTATTCAAGCGCTTGCAAAGTGTGATATTTTGTTTTCAATTTCCGATATCAATTCAATATTGTTCTCCATTTAACCTAGTTTTCATTTTCCAAATCCAAAATAAATCCATATCAAACCCAAACTTTACTCGCAGTTTCTTATAAAACTAGTATGGGTTATCACTGTTAAATATTCGACACTATTAATTAAATTCTGTATCATCAAACAACGAATCACTCAGAGAAAAACGAACGTATTTACTGTACAAAGTTATTTCAAACCGTGAATCGATCTCGAAATGATTTGATCACATAAAATATTTTTTTAAAAAAAGACAGGAACTGACTTAAACTTTCTCAAAGACACAATATGCATCAGAAACCCATATTTTTCATTCTTTAGAAATTAAAACATGTGTGTAATAATGTTTTCATAACGGATATAGTGCATTAAAGATAGAATCGATAAACGTGCAGTCAATGGTAGCATAATGTAAACAACGTATTATTTTGACTTCCATTGTAAGTATGCCAATTGCCAACAGTGCAAATGATGGTTTAACTATAAGACAACTGAGTAATATATTTGTAAACTGCAGAAATATACCAAATATGAAATTTTTTAAGTAATAAAAATGAGAACATTTATAAAGCATGATGGGCCTTAAAGCGCAGGTGTGGAACAGAAGTCATTGTACATTTTGGTGTTATTTTTCATAGACCCAGCTGCACAACTAATTTTAGTTGAGATCATAGGCTAATTTTCACAGCTATGTTCTGGTCCTATATAATTTAGTATTGAAGTACTCAACAATGTATAATAAGCAAGTAATCTTACTCTCACTACTTCCCGCCATATTTCTTCAATTAAAGTGTTTTCCTCATTATTGTTTAGAATTATGTAACATACTCTCGTCTAATGTATTTTACATAACAAATATATATAGATCTAGTCACTGTTACCTGCTTGCACTGTGATATTCGTTTCATTAAACAATGGACTGATTATTCATTGATTAAAATGTATATCGCTACTCGATTAAAGGAAATACAATGTACACTGAGGTCCAAAAAGCATAAAACACAAAATGAGATTTTTTGCATAGATAAGCTTGTGCACTTTAAACAGAAAGATATGCAAGTATATATGTCGTTGTGTGCTATTTTCAGCCCTGTTTTAGTAAAAAGCGTTGCAACGATTATCATGTTTGGGTAATTTTTCATAATGATCCTGGCAAAACAGAGTGAGCGAATAGACTGAAATTTTGCACAACAGTTATTGGTCTAAACCTACATGAATTGAACATTAATATCGAAAAATAATGTCCAGTCTCGTCATTGAAAACTCCTCAGTGAATTCCCTTTAAGGGCTAAAATTAACAAAACGTTTCAGTTCTAACAATTAGCAGTTACTGACTGCTTAATTCCTGGCCGATAGAAAAAAGACTGCCCAATTCCTGACCGAAAGAAATAAAAAGTGTTTTAAAAAAAGGAAAGTCCATTAGCAAGAACACATAATTTTATATGCATACATCAAAGAGGAATCACCAAACGTACAAATTTGGTACATGACAGCTATTCTTTTATGAAGTTTGAAGCTGATTTGTCTCAAATATATTGACATATTGAGTTATAGCCTGGCCAAATGTTCTAAATTCAAAAATAAGCATGAAACAATATAACAAAAGGCATTCCATAATTCCAAATGATATGTTATCTTTTCGCCGACTGCATTCTTTCTTAGTGTGCTCTATTCTCCAATTACGTTTCTTAACATATATGTTGAACTTCATGAGTTATAGCCTTGACAAAAAAAAGATGCGAAAAAGAATCAAAGGGATTGGTTATACTTGTGCAATCCACTCCTTCCCATTGTGATATATTTGAAGTTCTTATTCTAAAACATAAAGAGTTTTGTTCTGAATATCCTATCATATTTTTATTTATTTTTATTTTTAACAATTGTACTAAATGTTTGAATATGTGCAAACACATAACTTTTTAAGGTATGACTTTTTACTTACTAGTGTTTTTATTTTTAAATTTTAACCTTCATTTTCAAAAATTTACACTTATATTTGTACAATCACCTTTGAAATTGAAGTACCTCTTAACTTGACACAGGCAAGTTTTTAAATTTCAAAGTTTGTTAGTTGAATACAATGTAGTTTTCATAAAGTTATCATGGTTTGTATTCTTCTATTTTTTCGTGAAATAAACGGGCCTTAAACGTGGTTCCAAAAAAAAAAAATCTTGTTATCAATTTTATACTATCGTATTTTTAGTGATTTTATTTTTGTCATTCCTTAACCTTGGACGACTTGTATATATTCAATCAAAATGGAAAGTATAAAACGTAACCACTTAATGTCAAGTGATGCACTTCATATTTTCTTGTCCAATCTCACTTGACTTTCTGCTCATTACTATTTTAATTGAATGCCTATATTAACCATAATTAACATAATTGTACGAGCTATATTAAATGCAAAAACGTTGTTGTGTCATATGGGTTTAGCTGTAAGTTTAAAAAAGATATATTAATGACATATTACTTTTTGCATACTAAAATGTTCTTATTGTGCATTGTTATTTTTTTTGTTACCATCCCGACAGTAACATGTGAAGGGGGTGCAATTTGTGACTGTCAGGAAGTTGGAATATTAAAGGATATAGTACAACAAGTTCTGATAGAACAACGAATGGAGTCTGCTAGAATCAGTAGATTAGAAGCGAGACTTAAGGCATACGAGACGACTGGGCCGATTCCAAATGGTATAGTTATGTTTCTAATTTGTGTTTACTTAATTGTAAAGCACGTGTTTAAATATCCTGTGACACAAATGTTTGATGGTTTTATATTATAAATATGAGGCTCAAATTAAGATTTATGAAGTTCCAAAAAGCATTATTTACAAAGATATTACAAATAGTATGTACAAATATTTGCAGCACTTATTTTACATATTCTTCGATAATTGTTTTTTAAGCATAATTATATACATATACTAGTATATAATTTCACTTAAGTGCGGTATACAACCTCACTTACAACATACAGGATCTTTAATATAATCAGGTGCTATGTAACTACGTTGGTCTATGTCAAATAAATCAGTTACAAAGCATTAGACATCCAAACCAAAATTGCATGTATTTGTTTGGAATATGCCTAAAAAACGAACATTTCCAATGACAAAAAAGTGAAAACTTGAATTTTGCGTCATGTATGCTTATTACAACACCCAAAGTACTTTATCATGTATTTCATGCCTATTTGTCCTTCTAAAAGAAATATCTCTACATTTCAGATCGTCTAGAAAAGTTAGAACAAAACGTTAAAGATATCAATATGAAATTTAATGAAACAGTCACCGGAGCAAAGGATAAACACACAGGAATCAATCGAGGCATTGGTGCCATTGTGAAGAAGACACTAATCTCGGAGAAAAAAGAAAGACAAAAATTAGTTTCAAACATAAATGAAATAGTAAATGAACATAAGGAAATCATAGAAAAATTCAAAGTTGTAATTAACAATACTATAGACGAACGTTTCGAATATATAACTGCTATGCAAGTCAAATACAAGAAAGAAATTCAAGAATTTTTAGATGATACGGCAAACGATACTGTCAGTTTTATCGAAACCGTTTTTAGCAACATCTCTTCATTTGAAAATAAACTTATGACAGACGTTAATGGAAGACTTAATAGTATCAAAGAACTGGATAAAAATATTCAACGCATTTCATCAGATATTGTCTCAGTAAATCAAAGTGTAGGGCAGAACAGAATGGTCGTAGATACTTTAAGTAATCAAGTGAAAGAAAACAAAGGTAGGCCTTAGTCGATTTCTATCTCACCATAGCATAATAATAACAATAAATATACTGTAACATATTTTTTATTTCGTATCGTACAAATTATAAAATAATATATTGAATAAGAACATAGATATTTCAAATGAAAATGATACTTAATATATAGTTTTAAGTTACATTAACATTTAAAGCTATATGCGCTCGTTGGCTGATTGTAAGTTGTTCAGATCATATTGGTAACTGTTCTCAGAGCGTAGCTTTTCATTACACCACCTTTTTATTCCTTGTATTTCCCCATTCTGTTATCAACGTCAAGTGTTTCACAGTAAAATGCTTATTCATGACAGAAGAAATTGTACAGCATCTTACTTTAATGGCTTTTAATGGATTAAACCCAACATAACTTTGGAATAACAACCGGGCTTGTAACAAACTATCAGAGAAGATGATTCGATTTATTACCTATGTCACGTCAATATGATGATAGTTTGTGTTCTTTTAGAATGGGATCAGTGGTCTTCCTGGGGAGAATGTTCTGAACTGTGTGGTGCTGGACTAAGAGAACGAGTAAGGACGTGTGCATCACCATTTGGGTGCATAGGCAGCTCTAAGGATTTCAAAATATGCCATATCGAAACTTGCAAAGGTGATATTGCTACTGATGAAAATCTTTGTAATATGTCTGTTATACATAAAGAAATAAATGCACGATGTAAGGAAACGGCGGGTAGTATTTGTGAACTTATACTGATGAGGTTATTTAGAAACAGATTCTGTTGAAACTGTGTCCGAATTTTCACTTTCTTTCTTTCTAAAACAGATATGAGATAAACATAAGAAAAAAAGAAGAAAAGAAGTTGACCCTAGGACACTTAGTTTCAATGCAGTTGACAGTAATTCTAGCCTTTTAGATACTCTTCAAAGCAGAGTTAGGAGGGTTATACCGCTAGTAAATGTTTACAGTTCTTTATTTGGCAATGTTGATATTGGGTACTATCTTAACCATGAATTGATAGCCGTTGTTCCAATTTTGATTCGCAATATATTGTTCCTTATTGATAATGAAACATGTGTAAGCTATCGGGTAAACCATTCTACAGAGCTTTTAATTATATCGTTAATCTTGTCTGAGTAAAGCTGAACTCCTTACTCCTTTATAAATGTCAATTTCGGATATTTATTTTTCTGATAAAATAAGCATTTGTATTTTAGCAATTTGTCCGTATACAAATTATTGCTCAGATATGGGCTTTTGCGATCGTCATCCACTGTCATCCACAAGTTCTTATTTATTTTCTTGTTTTATTAACTTAAGTGATTTCTCTATAATTTTGTCACGTGGAAATAGTATTCTAATATGTTATTTTATCATGACTTTGATATAAGGAAAACAAGCACAGTAAGCCATGGGCAGTACATGTAACAATTAGATTATTGTGACAATTTCTATTTTAATATAAATTTAGATTATCCAATTACAACAAAGCAAAACTTGGCACAGTAAATCATGGGCAGTAACAATACGATCACTTTAACAATGTTTACCATAATGTTTATAATTAAATGTTTTCATAATTGCCTTGTTATTGGGCTGAAGACTGTCATATTAGCCTCAGGCCGATGGCTAATATAACAGTCTAAAACCCACTTACAAGGCCATTTGAAAACATTTAATTATTGACAATGTTATAAATTAACTCAAAAACTAAATAAACTAAAAAGTTAATTACTCAGTGAACAAAACATAACTTACGTAAATTCCGTTGTTGTTGGGTTTTTCAAATGAGATTCATGTTTTTAAAAATGTCTCGAAAACCTACCGTGCAGCAATTTCAATAAAAAAAAGCAGATTCATAATGGCAGAGCTGGGGAGCCAATCTAAATTCTCTTTTCTCATAATAGCCGAGTTTTCTCTTAAAGGCCGTACTTTTTGCAAAATGGCCTCGTTGTATGTTCATAATGCCATGCTGAACTTCATATTAGCCTTACATTTGAAGTGAAAACCTGCTTAATATTGAAAAATTAATTAATAATATAATATAAAATTTAGATTATACACTTACAACAAAGCAAAACTCTAGCATAAGTGACTGACGATAGCGTTCCTGTACTTCATGTTAAATGAAATATAATCTTTACTTTTTCACTTTTTATTTGTCCATGATATTGACCGGCACAGTGACCAAACCAATTTAGCCACCATTGCAATTGCTCATAAGACTGGTCATTTATCATGAAGCATTATGGTATATATGATTATTAATTCTTTAAATATTCTTGAAGTTCGATTAGTTGAAGGGTCAAACCAGTATGAAGGGAGACTGGAAGTATGGCATGATAACACTTGGGGGACAGTATGCGATGATGAGTTTACAGCGCTATCAGCAAGTGTTGTTTGTAAGATGCTAAATTATCCACAGTAAGTAATAAACGATATTAACTTAATTCTGTACAAGTTTTCATGCATGTTATATAGTGGATGTATTATTAATCTTTTTAACTTTAAGATAAATTGATTACCATTATATATATCAAACATATTAGGAACCTAACTAAAATGTTAAACTTTGCAAAACATAATTATGCTAATCAATGGCACATAGATAGACAATGTACATTTTATTTTATCATACATATTTTTCAATCATTTTCTGGAATCGCATTCATTTCTTTCTCGCTAGTAATAATCATGTTTAGTTGCTTTTAAGCTCACCTGACCATAAAGTGGTCAAGGTGAGGTATAGTGATGGGGCTATGTCTGGCGTCCGTCGTCGTGCGTAGTGCGTTTATGCGTCGGTCGTCGTCAACAATTGGGTTGTTAAAACTCATCATCAACCTTTTTTAGAATGTTGGTCTCAATCAAATACAGGTCAAGTTCGAAGATTGGTTATCTTGGGTAAAAAACTAAGTCACAGGAGTTGAAAATAATAAAGCTTGTTAACACTCTAGTGGCTGCAGTTTTGATCCAAGTTTTCTGGAAATCGGTCAGGAAGGTTGTTTTGATGATTTCTATGTCAAGTTTGAATTTGGGCCATCTCTAATAAAAAAACTACAACACATGAGATAAAAATAGAAAAAAAATCTTGTTAACACTAGTGGCTGCAGTTTTGATCCAAATATTTTTGAAATTTGTCAGGAATGTTGTGTAGATAATTTCTAGGTCAAGTTTGAATGTGGGTTGTCTCCGGTCAAAAACTAGGTCACAGGGACAAAAATAGAAAATCTTGTTCACACTCTTGTGGCTGCAGTTTTGATCAAAGTATCCTGGTGATTGGTCAGGAAGGTCTTTTTGATGATTTTTAGGTCAAGATCGAAATGGGTCATCTCCAGTGAAAAACTAGGTCACAGGAGCTAAAAAACGAAAACTCTTGTTAACATTCTAGTGGCTACAGTTTTGATCCAAATATTTTAGATATTGTCAGGAAAGTTGCGTTGATGATTTCTAGGTCAAGTTTGAATATGGGACGTCTCTAGTCAAAAACAAGGTCAATAGAAAAATCTTGTTAACACTCTAGTAGCTGCAGTTTTGATCCAAGTATCCTGGAAATTGATCAGGAAGGTTGTTTTGATGATTTCTAGGTCAATTTTGATTATGGATCACCTGGGGTTAAAACAGGGTCACACTGCCCATATATAGAAAAACCTTATTAATACTCTAATGGTTACATTTGCCTCAATTCTGATCAAACTTAATCAGGACGCCTGTCTAGTTAATTGCATTGAGGAGTTCGAATATGGGTATCTCTGATGAAAAACTAGGTCACAGGTGCTAAAAAAAGAAACTCTTGTGAACTCTCTAGTGGCTACTGTTGTTATTGAAATATCCTGGAATTTGGCTGCAAGTTTGTTTTGATTATTTCTAGTTAAGTTTGAATATGGGTCGCCTGGGGTCAAAACTAGGTTGCACTGCCTAGATATGGAAAACCTTGTTTAACACACTAGATGTCACATTTTGATTCAATTGTCATCAAACTTGGTTTGGATGCTTGTCTAAGACAATTCTCGTATGTGGTTGACGGGTAAGGGGAGCGATCTAGGGCCATCTTGGTCCTCTTGTTTTTTCTAACCATCAAATGATTAAAATCACACAATACGTATTCATACAGTTTTCCATGTACCTCTGTAAACCTTCAAGAAAAACATGATCAGCAAACTATGTATTGAAATATTTACATCAGATCTGGTCATAATTTGAATCACATGAAAACAAAGTGGCCATAGTCGAGCTTTTTTATGGAAAAGTGTCCACCAATCGTTGTTCTTGAAACCATATCTCCTTTCAAATAACAAAATGGACTTTGTCTTAACCTAAAGAAATGGTCCTTGAGTCCTCTATAAAAATTATATAAATATTTTCAGTCATATACATATGGTCAAAAGAACCACAATAAACTCTTTAATATATAGCTTGCTATATCAAACCGTAGGCCTCCACAGAAGTTTCACAATTCAATCACTTGTGATCATAAATTGCCCAATCCAGTGACCACTTAGTTAATATATACTGATATAGTGAAACAAATGTCTTAAAATGTTTCTCGAAAACTACAAAACCCGTACATTGAAAAAAATGACATTTAGGTTTATATATATTGTAGAAAACATATCTGAAAAACTTCTCTTCCGAAACTTCAATGCTCATAGCAAACGTATTTGACATGTAATATTAGTATATTACCTTGTGGTCTTTTACAAAGTAATAAAAATAATTTCTCTAGGATCGAAATTGGTGAAAATACAAATACAAAAGTACTCAGTTATGAGATGTTTCATGTATCATTGCTTAATTACCCTCTACAAAATTACATTAATCCTGCAGCTTGAATAAAAAAACTGTGTCACAAAAACACCCAATGTACTTTTTTAATTAACGAGTGAAATAGGAATGTACATTCATATTATGAAGTCCATGTACATAAACAGTTGTATTGATGCCAACCCTGTGACGAAGTTGTTATAAGAAGACCAACTGTTTGATGCTCAAAAGCAATGTATTTATTTTCAATGACAACACGTTCATATTAAAGAGATTGACTGATTACATGTATGTTGTGTTAAAACAGACAATTATATAAATTTAGTACTTATCTCCTGGTATTTGTGTCCGCACACTTCGGCGCAGGAAGATATTTCAAGTAACATTGCCTAATTAAAATTATATCAATCATGCAGCTTGGTTAAAAGAATACAATCTCAATACTTTTTAATAAACAAGAAAATATGTTCAGACTTTGGCGGCAAAATGTCTATGAGGTGGCCATAATATCTCACATGTGATACAGTTGTACATGTTGTATGAAGACTAAAATCAATAATTATAAAACATATTGAATTCATTTACATTCATTCCCTAAAGACAAAAAAAACTTTTCAAACTTTTTTATGCAAATACATTCGTACGTTTAAATTTTAAAATCAAAATTAAGAAGTTTTGTTTAATTCTAAAATAAATGTTTTCATTTACAATGACATACATGTAGAGATTCAAGTGATTAACTGATGTCATATATATATGTCATGATAAAAAACGACAGTTATATCATTTTCAGATGAACTCTTCTGCGTATGTTTCTTAATTCAAAATTTCACCATTACATACGTACATTTAAATGTTGAATACTGCTTTAGCCGGACGGAAACTTGCAATGCCAAGGCTACATAAAACCGAGCCTGCAGCAATTACAGTTTTGCCGTTTTGTGTATTCTTCAAGGATTCTGTTTTTCTCTATTTTAGTAACAATCCTCTAGTATTTAAGTCCGCATACTTCGGCGCTGGAAAACTGCCAATACACTTGGACGATGTTAAATGTACGGGGACTGAGATAAGCTTACCTCAATGTCCACATAGAAGTTGGGGATTAAATGATTGTTCTCATGACGAAGATGTCGGCATATCATGTACACAAAGTAATTATTTGAAAAATATTATTGAAAAGAATTAAATTTTTAGATTTCTATATTTTCATTATATTGACTATTTCAAATCGGATATATATGTATAAAAGACAAAAATGGCTCTCCTTCAATACTTTACACTTTTCAACAATTCATAGCTTTAAGGAGTGGTTTGTGTCCTTATATATGGAAAACATTCCCTTATGTTAATGACGAACTTTAGTTATTGCATATTATTATGCTCATTATCAATTTTATGACGTTCTACGAACGTAGTCCCATTGTTACATTATATATTAACCACTTTTGTAATAATTGAATATCCTGTGCTAGAACACGTTTTAAATTCAAAGTCAACTATAATGCAGTTGATGTATGTGACATATATAACAGTTTCATTTAATTTGAAATATTTTTGTACTTATTATTACTGCCCAGTAAAAGTTGCCTTTCTTTATATTCTACTTTCATGAAAATTGGCTCCACCTTTTTAATCTTCGTCATTTTCCGTGATATTGCCATATGGAAGTTGCAAAATCGTTTACAAATGGTAATCCCCTTAGAATGTAAAACGAAAGTGTGGTGTTGTCAACCTGAGAGTGTTACCAGTTCATGCAGTATTTAACTCTCGGATCGACAATTAGATTTTACTTATCTGTTTAGTAGAATCGAAAATATGCATAGTCAAGTTTTAAAGGCTGGATTTTTGGCAACGAACAGCCTCCATAAATATCTTTGTCGTAAAAGGTTAATTTCATATTTCGCCGGAGAACAACTTAAGATTACCATCCGTGTGTCCGTTTGTCCGGAGGTCATTCCGTTTAAAGAAGAAATCACTAATAATTTATCATGTCCAAAAGCAAGCTAGGTTGATAACATATAATATGTGTTACAATTTTGCGCGTTGCGTTGTCGCCTTTTCGTCATGTCATCTTGTCGCTGCGAAATGCGTCAGACTGCGATTCTTCATGCGGCACGTTGTTGCCGTGGCGCTTGAATTATATCGAAGGGTTGGCTTCTTAGAGAGCTGTCGTATGGCTCGTTGTCGCGAGCATCATAGCGCCAAAAAGGCGTTTGGCGTGTTTCGCTAGCGACAAGACAAGAAGGCGATAACGCGTCGTTTAGCGCTTTGTCGTGTTGTCGTCAGCGACAATGCGACGCGCAAAAGTGTAACAAATTAGCCACCATAGAACAGATGACCATATGGTGACTATATATAATTTGTGGGTGATACGGTTATGGAAATGAAGACATCTTAACAAATGTTCCATAATGAAAAATGCAAAAGCTAGGTATATAAAACGTAATATGTACATAGAGGGCAATATTGAAATAATGCACATGATGCATCTTTGTTGATGATACTTGTACTGTAGATAAAGTGTCATATAGATATGCACTTAATTTTCATTTGATCATTTTTCCGTCTATATCCTGTTATTACTCAAAAAGGTAAAATGTTCTGTTGATGAAATTGTGTATGGGCCATAATAGAAATTCTGTATAAAATTAAAATTCTTTTTATTATGCCGTCCATCTACTTGTTCCTCTATCCAAAACATTTATCCTGGCAAAACTAAAAAAAGACAAGTCGATGTTTATATTTAAATGGGCTGAGGTAGGGAATCAGACAATACATAACTGTCTACTAGATATAGCACACGCATAAGAATATCTCCTAAATGGAATTTTTTTCTCTTTTTTCTTTTTATTACTTTTATCATTTTAATGATGTACCAGTTACAAACATGTTGTTCAATAAGTATAGTCAACATAACACAACTGTAAAATATATTATTATAATTATGCCATTATTATTGTTGTTGTTGTTATTGGTATTTGAAAATATTATTTTTATTCTTGAAAGTTCGGTTGGTTAACGGGTTAAATCGGTATGAAGGGAGACTTGAAGTATGGCATGATAACACTTGGTGGACAGTATGCGATGATGCTTTTAGTGCGCTGTCAGCAAAAGTTGTTTGTAAGATGCTGAATTATCCATTGTAAGTAAAAAAAAAACATTATATGCATATATCTGCGTATGTTAACTTATATTTCTTTACCAAAATAAAACAGATAATGGAGAATGATATTTCAGATAATAAGACACATCTTTAAAATATTTTCTGGAAACATAACATTCTCATTCATTACTTTTCTTAAGTTTGAATTTGTTTTTATCGCGTCGGCCTTGACTCGATATACTTGATGATTTATTTTCAAGATGATAATCTTAAATGTCTATAATACAATTATGAAAATTGTTTAAAAAGTTGTGAGAATTTAAAGGGGGTACGGTCCCGATTTTTCTCAGCAAATTTTTCCCGGCTTACCGATACGCTCCAAATGTATGCAAGAAAGACCAACTTTTTAAGATTAAAGTTGTAATATCTAATTTCTAGGTACTATTTTCTGATTTTTTTATCTTATTATACTTGAAATCGTAATTTTCATTCAATAACAAAAACTTCAAAATTGGTTAAAAAGAACTGAAGAGGCGCCAATTTCCTAAGTTCGTTACAAAGCAACACCTCTCATATTTGAAGGAGAAACAATCACTATCTTACTACTGTAAAATAAATAAGTACACATTTTTATTTGATAATATTGTCCAAAAGCAAAAAAATTAGTAAGCGGCGCTCCGTTTTGGTTCTGTTACATTGTACAATATCCGCGTTGATTCTCGAAATCAGGCTTCATCATGAAAATATTTTATAAAAGAAAGCAATTCTTTTACGGCATAAATGTCAAAGATATGGAATAAATCTTTGTTGTATACCAAACTATGAAAGCCTTTTGCAAAATAAAACAAGGCTCAACTGAATATGAATATTCTCATAAAGAGAGATTTTCCCTGCCCATTTCGATAGACCGTCGAGTCATGGCCAACGCGAAAAAAACAAATTCAAACTTAAGAAATAATGAATGAAGATGTTATGTTCCCAGAAAATATTTTAAAGATGTGTCTTATAATCTGAAATATCATTCTACATTATCTGTTTTACTTTGGTAAAGACATGCGCAGATATATTAATTTAAATAAGAGCAGTGTTCACTTTGCGGAAAAAATATACAATTTCCCATGATGATACGGTCCAAATTGGAAAAAGTTATTTTTAGATTTTAATATAATATAATATAATAATTAATATGATTATAGTGTCTCTACTTGAACACTCATCTTATACATTTAGAGTTGAAACAAAGAAATCAAGGGAAGAAGAGAACTATGCACCAATTATTAATACTGTCAACATTTCCGAAGTGTATATTTGTCGGCGTATAGGTGCCCAGGTACATGAATAGTTCATACGTTTTTAAAATAAATATCAGGTTGACAAAATCATCTACGGACCAACTATTAAACAGCGTCTTATATGCAGGCCATTACGGCATGTTATGGTAACAGAATTGCACTATATATCTTAAATGGTTCATGTACACGGGGTCTTTCAAATACAGGCAAACGAAAAATGGCCACTTGGAGGAACGATTGACGCTTTTCTGAAAACTGTGAAAGGATGAAAATTAACACAAGAAATTATCATTTGAATTCCAAAAAACTTTCCTTATCTGTAACACAAAACTTGCGTAGACAAGGAGTTGCTACTTTTAACACGCAGCAAGTTGTTACTAACATATATACTAACAAATATAGAGTTCTGATAATATAAATTTTAATAAAATACAGTATCTGTGTGTCAGTATGTTTATCAAAATAATCCATTATAAGACTTACGTTTCTCCGCATTATCTTAAATAATTCAATTAAGAAAGTTATTTAATAATTATTTCCTGGTGATTTCTTTAATGTAGCAAAAATATATTAAAAGACTTATAACAAGTACCATAAGCATAGTGTTTAGTAATCCCTTTCCTTTTCACACTAAATTAGACTTACTTTCAACTTGTTTCTTCTTATACTTGTATAAAATTTCTTAAAATATTGTAAATATTCGCTGGCTAACAAGATTAAGGGGGTCATACCATGCGCGCGCATCCTCAAAATTCTGATACCGCGAACACTTTTTCAAACGGTATTTTGAACAAAAACGAGTCATGTAAAGCAATCAGAATGTATTTGAATTTAATTTCTTTTGAAAAGAAGATGTCATTACTTCTAGTTTTAATATTCCTAATGCCTTGACACAAGTCTTCCCTTTCTCGTCAGTATTTCGCGTTGAATGCGATTTTGAGTCTGGATACTGCGTACACTCTGCGTTGAAATGTTACATAAATTTAGAAATTGTCGATTTAACTGAAAGTTTCACACAACTGGAAGTTAGTTTATTGTAGAATCTATTTCACAAATATATTTTCGATCTTTGTAATTTTTCCTTTGTACGAAAAATGTCTTAAAACGTACTATGTACAGAAAATAGATATTATGATACTGCGTACACTCTAAAAAAAATCAAGATACTGCGTACACATTTATATGTTATTGATACTGCCTAAACCTTCTTCGAAGAAATCTAAGTTCATAATGGGATAAAATGGATAACACTGGCGAACAAAAAAAAATAATAAAATAGCTAATTAAATAAAAAAATAGGATTCAAATACTGTGAGAAAGAATGCTCCCTTAAAATATTTACAATGTACATCCTAAAAAAGTTTTTGAGTTTCATATTTTTCATTAAATTTGTTAACTCATTTATGTTACACTCTAAACTGATAACTTTTTTCGTACACTACACTTTAGAATAACTTACTTTTTACAGTCAAATTTATAGCTCATTAAAAGAAATAAATGTTTGCCGATTTTGTCGCAAATTCTTCTCCAGACAACATGAAGGACGATCGACATCGTTAAGATTGTCCTTAATAATGTGACCTTTGAATAGGCATGTGCTTTTTTTCTCTTTTCTGAATTCTATTACTTGACATATACGAAACGTCATTCATCTGAAGGCAAGTTTGAATGACATGGTGGAAAATTAGAATAGACAGAGAAATATTGCCCAAAAATTTCGTATTCACGATCTTAATTAGGAGTTAAGTGCTTTAATATGCATTAACAAACTTTCGTGCACCTATAATTTATCGAAATAAACTATTCTAAACTAATGGTTACTCTTTCACATTACATCAAGTTGATTCTGAAGTTGTTGAATACCGATATTATATATTCTTTCTTTACAACTTTTGCCCTACTTACGCAAAATGCGCATGCACGAAATGCTACATCCGTTTCTATGGTAAAAAATCGTAAAACGATCTTAATGCTATTAGGCAAACAAGTTGTTAAATCTGGTATGATTATAATCTTGTATTAAGTAAGATTGGAAAATAAATTTTAAATGGTATTGCACGGTCGTGAATATATTTTGACGTGACGTCATATGCGTTATATAAACACTACCGTGCAAAAGCGACACGGGTATGTGATAAATACAGAGTATATTGAACGAGTGTAAGTTTAATACTGAATTTCTTGAACGAGTTGAATAAAATTATGGCGAGCATAATATTATGTTATTCATTCAACGAGTTTAATAAATTTAGTATTAAACTTACACGACTTTAATATTCTATTTATCACTTACCAAAAACAAAGACCTTTTGAAGAAAAAAAGAACCATTATTTATTGATGCGCCTATAGTATAACGCTTACAATTAACACACTTTAACACTCAGTTCATATAACGTAAATGACGTAACTTCAAAGTATATGCACGACCTTGTAATACCATTTTTACGGAATCGCAAATTCGATATTGGTATGTGATAAAGTATAATAAAACTATCTAGAATGATAGAAAGTTGTCTTACTTAAAATAATAAAAACGGACACCAATATCTTTAATTCATTCATTTACGCATTACAGACGTTTGAAGGATTGTTAACGTGACGTCACAATAAAGCGCCAAAACAGCGCGTGCAAAAACTGTAAAAAAGAAAACTTTTCACTGTTGTTTTTATTTTACTATAAAGACTCTGTATTTCGCTTGTAAAATATATAAAAAAATAAAATAAGAAGGCAAACAATGTTTCCAATATTTGTTACTCTCAAATTGATGTGCATAAACAGACTAAAAAGCCTTTAAAGAACGTAAATATTAGAAATACTGAGGCAAGAACAAATTTAATCATCAACAATATAGTCCAACTATAGTTTTTCTTGACATGTTAGAATGAAAAAACAAATATTGTGATTTTGTTTGCTCTGTTTTTTGGGGGTTTTTTTTGGTTTCTCTATGTTATAAATATATAGCACGATATGTTGTTGAGATGCGTCTTCGTGATTATAGTCAAAGTCAAGTCAAAGTCATATTTCCTTAATTACACACATTTCATGTTAATATGAATAAATGTGGTTAGTAATAAATACAATGTTAGTAGAGGGTCTTTAAACATATGAACACTGTATATATAATTTGTGATAAAATAATTCGTAAAAAGAGTATTTGTTCATATCATTTGCTTAACTACAGTTCAGTTAAAAAAGCATCAAAACCACAAATTTTTTAATTTCTTAGTAAATATGTTAGCACAAAAACCATGGAGAGTCACGTAATTTAGACACTCTCTAAGGGTATAATTTCGTTTTATATTACCTTTCTTTTTATTTATCGACAAACGATGAGAATGGTTACAAAAATAATAATAATAATAATATAAGCAACTGACAAGTGATGTACAATTAAGTACGACATAATATTTTAAACCTTTACAATGACATTTCTAGACTCATACTTAAAAGCTAAATGAAAAATGTGCCATACTATTAGACATAAAATATAACAAACAAACACTTTACTATGGGTTATAAAAATTAATCTATGAAATATTCGTGTAATAGTCTTGGAATGTAAGTAATTCTTGTAATGTAAGTAATCAAATAAGAGGTGAATAACAAAAAAATTTTGTTTTAACAAATTTACATAATTTCGAATATTAGCCCTTGTTTTCTGTGTTAATTAGTTGTTCTTGCTTGAATGTATTTGCGCGTCTGTAATAATAGGGTTTCAAAAATTACTTTATTCCATCATTAAGCAAAACACATTCAAATAAGTAATAAAATTCATCGCCTATTTTATTGTTACATGAGGTACATGTTATTTGATTGATTGGCATTCGGGCCCAATTTCCGGTTTCTATTGGTAATCTATGGTTACGTGTACGAAATGTTATCATGTAACGAAGAAAAGGTTAAGGAGTTGATTAAAGGTATTTTTCGAATTTAAATTATTTTTTTAATATTCTATAGAATGTACTTTTGTTAGAGTTTTCAATAACGGAATACCAATCATTTAGAAAAATATATTTTAGTTTCTGTCTTATTGCTAATTTCAACCACTTCTCGTTTCCGAAATTTTGAGTATCCCATATATTACATAATCCGCAATTGATAAAATTTTGTCTTAAGTTTGCAATTCAAGGAAAAAATTTTCTCAAATTATTTTCACTTAAGTTTTTTAAAATATTGTATGTAATATTATATAATAAAGACGACAATTTCTTTTGATGATTATTTACATCGGGCTTTTTTAATCTAGCCCAAAACATGATTATTCTTTCATTTATATCAATAGATAGCGGCAGGCAGCCTGTTTCGCCGTACACCATATAATTTGGGGTTGATCGTTTCATATTTAAAATATACTTTAAAAATTTTAATTGGACTCGTTCAATCACTTCTATATTACCATATCCCCATATTTCCGCCCCATAAAGAAGAATAGGTTTAGTTGTTTTATTAAAAAGATTATATTACTCCGTACCCTGCTATAGTATAGCACAGTTTCTATATTTCCTTTTTTAACCACCCTAAAATTTACGTTCTCACCTTTCTTCATACAAGATTCTAATCATACGAGTTTTTACAACTTGTTTGTTTTACGATACGAATTTTCCATAGAAATGGATGTTGCATTTATTGCGTGCGCATTCTGCTTAGGGCAAAAGCAATAAAGAAAGAATATATTATATTGGCATTCAACAACTTCATAAACAACTTCATGTAATGTGAAATATTAACCAGTAGTTAAGAATAGTTTACTTTGATAAATAATCTTTATAGGTGTACGAAGGTTTGCTAGTGCATATTAAAGCACTGAACTCCTAAATACAAAATTCTGGGGCAATATTTCTCTTTCAATTCTCATTTTCCACAATGGCATTGCACTGCTGTTTTATGGAGGATTGACGTTGTATTATGGCATAATTATCAGAAAAGACATGCCTATCAAGTACATGCTGAGTGTCTTTGTATTGTTGGAAATTTAATGAAAGAATTAACTAAATTTTTAGAGTTACGATTAAATTTTTATGGCTATTTAATCACAGGATTGAGCTTATTTTTATATTATTATCTTTACTAGTTTTTGTTCGCCAGTGTTATCATTGCTATCCACTTAGTTACGGAATTCCATAAACGACAGCCTTAAAATACATTCACTGCTACTTCTTAACTGGACAGGACTGCTGCTCACTGTCTGCTAATGTATTGACAGATTAAGTCGTATGTTTAGATCAGTGACAAAGTATTCAACGTATAACATGTACGCCAGCCTTTTGTAGAACATTCTGTGAGGTTAATATTTTACGAAAAAACAATGGTAAGTAAATTAAAAGGATTGATTTATATTAAGCCTATATTTGTAATTTCGAATTCATTGCAAAGACCTTGTGTACGTCCCACCCTTGCACACTGTGCTATTGATTATGTTATGAAATGGTTCCACGTTGCTTCATTGCACAGGTTCCACGTGACTCATAGGACTCATTTTAGGAAATCAACTTATTAATAACTTATTCAAAAAAGAATCGGTGATCAACATTGTTATGTATGCAACATATTACATGTATATAATTTATATCTGACCAGTTGTATTTCCAATATTATCATTGTTCTATTTTTTAGAACATAAACTAATGTATGTACTAGAAGGTTCTTAACTGTTGTACGAAAAACTCATGCATTATATTTAGATAGAAACTATCTGGAATGATCTTTATTGTTGAAGTTGCTAGATTATGATTACTTGAGAACATAAATAGACCTTTCTGGAAACTTCTTAGTTAATATATATAAGGAGACATTTTTCATTAATCTTATCTTTAGTCATCAGTTACCTCTTTAAGTCATCAGTGATCTTTAAGTCATACAGTTTACCTTTTTTAGTCATCAAGTAATCTTTTAAGTCATCAATATATTTGGAGTAATTATTCACTTGGAATTAAGTGATTTATTGGAGCTGGATTATTAATTATTCTTGTGATTTTATTGTGGGATTTATTCTAAAGTGTTCTTTTGGATTTAACTTTGGTTTTAACTGTGTTATTCAAAAGGATCATTCCAGGATCAGACTAGACATTAAGATTTTTCACTTTTATTTGGACTTCAGGTATTTGTAAACGTAATTTGTTATTTTATTTTTCTTTAATATTTTTCTGTAATAAAATTTTGTTATTTGTTACAAGTTGTTGCTGGCTTTTTTTCTCGTTACGCCTGGCTCGTAACAGAAATTGGGGGCTCGTCGGGATTAGAATATTTTTTTTGGCTACATTATTGGAAAATTATTTCGTTTATTTTACATTTTATTATTACCGTATTTTACTCATTTGAGTTGATATCATTTAGTTGTTCTATTAAGTGTACCTTTCATTTTGAAATTTTTGAAACACATCACTTTTGAGTTTAAAACCAAGCAGCAAGCAGTCATGTCTTTTAATTTAGAAAAGTTTGTAGCTGACCTTCCCAGAGGTATTAGATTTTGGCTAAAAAAAACTGATTTGCTTGATCTTGCAAAAAAGTTAATTATCAGAAATTAAATCTTCCATGCGTAAACAAGAAATTAAAAATCTTCTGATTCATTATTTTTGTGGATGAAGATATTTTTGGACAAGATGCACTTTCTCTGATTGTTGAAACAAACCCAGAAATTAAGATAAAAGAAGCTTGAACTTCAATTTTAAATTTGAACATAGAAAAAATGCAATTAGAAAAAAGAAAGGGAAGAAAGGGCAGCTTACAGTTAGGAAAAAAGAAAGGGGAAGAAAGAAGTTAGAAAAAGAAAGGAAAGAAGAGACTGTATAGAAAAAGAAAGGGAAAAAAAGAGAAGGGAAAGGCAGTTTGAAAAAGAAAGAGAAAGAGATGAGAATTTCAAGTTAAAAATGAGAGAATTAGAAATCAAAGAGAAAGCAAATCAGTTTGAACATAGAATAAATTTCAAAATTTGAATGTCACTAAAATATTAGGCTTGTTCCACCTTTCAAAGAAGAAGTTGTAAGTATTTTCTTATTTTGAAATAGGTTGCTGAAAATTTAAAAATGGCCAAAGAGCATGGACATTACTTTTTACAGAGCGTTCTTAACTGGTAAAGCTTCGTGAATTCTATACACAACTTACTGTTGAACAAAGCATCTAATATTGATAATGTAAAGAATTAATTCGTGAAAGGTATGAGTTCCATAGTACAAGAGGCCTACAGGGCAAAATTCAGAAATTCTAAGGAAGAAGTGTTCAACCTTGTCGAATTTTGCAGAGAAAAAGAAAACTTTTTGATCGGTGAGTGTCTTATCTCTAAGATATAAATAAATCATGAAAAAGTCAGCGCTTGGTTGTTGGAGTTTTAAACGTTGATTACTTGATGTGAATCTTTTCTTAGATGAACAGTTTAGACTTTGAGAAGCTGCGTTTTAGCTGTGATTTTCTTTACCCAGTCTATTATGTTAAAGGGAGTCACACTCATTTTTTTCCAGTTCGTTTGGTAATTTAATTGGCTATTCTAGTCAGTCAATACTCCAACAGTATTCTGAAGTGAACATACGTCATTAATGCCTTATCTGTCTACATGCAATATTGCAAGAAAATGGACATCTTATTTCTGATTGCTTTACCTTAAAAAGAGACGGCACAACAAACCCCTGATGAGGCACAAACCCAGGTCCTACACACTTCAAAGGTCTGAACCTCAGTTCTTGTTTGATAACATGCAATTTGAAGGTCAAAGACCCAAGATACTACGATTCTATAAGGGAGATTTATGAACCATTCTTTCGGAAGGTATCCCCCGTGTCATATCCCGGTGATTGCCCCTACTCTATTTTTTAAGGACAGAGTTCGTCATCTCTTATTTTAGCAGATACCTGCTTTTTCTGCGAGACTTTTCTGAGATCTGTGTCTTATTCGGGTGTGAGTGGGTTTTTTACGTCCTCTCTTATTATTTGTCATAATTTGTTGGGCCGTGGTGTAGGTATAGATCTCTTCTTACCTTTAAAGGTGTTCCATTTATTGTAGGTAATAGACTTGCTGGCAGATAACGGTAGTGGTTTAATCCACTTGTTAACTGACATCCTTGTGTGATTCGATAATTGACCCTTGAGCAGGAAATTCACTGACCTTTACCTTCATGTGCAGTTATCTCGAGTGATGGTAAGGAAGGCCATTCAAGAAAGATATTTTGTTCAGATATTGACTTAGCTGATACTTTTATTAGGTCGTCTTTTTTTAGATAATGAAATTGAATTTTTCTCTATACTCCTACTCTGCCTTTGAAATTCGAAGATTTTTCTATTCTTTGATTTTTTACACCGATTAAAGATCAGGTATGATCGCTGTCAGGTTCAGCCTTATTCAGGTACAACATGATCTGAGTTTGTGTCCTTTTCAAAAGGCTTTGTGAGATGACTTGACAAAGTCCTGTTTTTGTTTTATGATGAATGGGTTTTAATGAGAAAATGGCGACCGCTATGTCCTGTGAAGAGGGTTGGATGTTATAACACAATTGTAGGTCCTAACATAATCGCCATGAAATATTTAAGTTGGCTCATGAAACCCATGGAGGTCATTTAGGTGTTATAAGCCTACATAAATTCTCAATCATTTTTATTGCTGGCTTAAAGCAGATGTTATCTAGTGCTGTAAATCTTGTCTACTGTCAAGATGGTTGGAAAACCTAACCAGTCAAACCTAAAGCTCATTTTTAAAGCTATCCTGCAGTTATGGACCTTTAGTAGACGTTATTATTTGACTGTGTAGAGTCCAGATTACAAAAACTTAAATCAGGTTCTCAGTACTATTATTAATGTGTGTTTACGCGTTCCTGAAGCTTTCTTTTAGAAATATTAAGCCAACTATTGTCAAGGGTCTTGTGATTTTTCACTTTGTTTGTTTACCCTAATCCAGTACGTCTGATCAGGGTCAATTTTATGTTGGTATTTTCACAGGTTCATGCATGAGTTAGGAAATTTACTCCAATATATGTCTTACCAGCCTATCACCCTGAAAGTCAAAGATGCATTAGAGATATTTCACCAGACCTGAAAATTTGATAGGTCATATTTTTTGACACTGAAGACTGCGATGAGGCATCCAATTTATTGTTATTGCATGATAAGAGAATCTGTCAGGAATCTCTTGGTTCAGCCTTTTGAATTAGTATTGGTCACACTGTTTCCGAGGGACCCTTAACTTTCTAAAAGAGAAAATTCCTGTCTGAAGATTGATTATCTTTAAATTTACTTCAGTATGTATCGGATTTTCGAAAATGTTGCTATGCATGTGAGTGTAGGGTTAATTTAAATATACAAAAGTAATGAAATCAGTTGATGGAATGCTTCGGAAAGACGTTTTAACTGGTATAGTACTTGTTTTACTTATATGGACCTTACAGGAATCTTTGGTCCTTATAGTATGAAAGAAAGCAAGTGACCTTAAATTATTTTATTAATACTCTGGAGAGAACGAGGCAAAAGCAAATGTAGTCATATAGATTATGTTTAAAAAGAATTTTTGACAGAGGTAGCAAATCTAGTTAAACTATAACTCTTTTGTAAATTGTTCCACAAAAATAAATGTTCAATTGAATCTAATAGTGTGAAAATTATTGAAAAGGTCTGATCCTGTCGCAAGCTTGAAACTCTGATATTCTCGAAAATCTTGGATGAAACTTGCTCATTTGAACCGTCCAAACGAGATGATGAAAAGACTCTATTTATGTAATGAATTTCTGTTATTCCCACACGGACTATAATATCGATGAGTCATTCTTGAAATGTGAGCCAATACAGCATCATATAGAACAATCCTGTAAAACAAAAGTACCTAAGACAAGAAGTTCAGTATTTATTGGATAATGACTTTATTGAACCAAGTCAAAGCAATTACAGCTCTCCATGTATTTTTGTACCGAAATCAATGGAACATATAGAATGTGTACAGATTTACCGTAAGTGAACTCTGTAACAAAAACTGATTCATTTCCTATACCAAGAATTGATGACTGCATTGACAAAATTGGAAAAAAGCAAAGTATGTAACAAAGTTGATCTTCTAAAAGGATTCTGGCAAAGTTCCACTTACTGATAGAGCTAGAAATATCAGCCTTTGTAACACTAGACGCTTATATCAATATAAAGTCATGCCCTTTGGTATGAAAAAACTCACCAGCAACTTTTCAGAGGACTTATAAACATGGTAATATTGGTCTACACGGATGTGACGCATACCATTGATGACGCAATCATCTATTCTGATGAATGGGAGGAACATCTCAAAACAATTAGAGCATTCTGTCGACCGACTTAGTGATGCTAAATTGACAGTTAATCTTGCAAAAAGTGATTTTGTCATGCAATTTTAACATTTTTAGGGACATGTAGTGGGACAGGGTAAAGTAAAACCCAATAGAAGCTAAGGTCAAAGCTATCTCTGAATTTCCTGTGCAACTTGTAAAAGACAACTGATGCGATTTTCTTCGGTATGGCAGGGTATTATCGTAATTTTGTAATAATTTTTCGGTCTTATTGGCAGAACCATTGACAAATTGTTAAAGAAAAAGAAACAAATTCATTTGGATGACAAGTGCAAATGGCATTTGACAGCCTTAAAGCCATACTTAAGAGTGCACCAGTTCTTCTCTGGCACCAGATTTTAATAAAACTTTAAGTCAAGCTGTAGATGCTAGTGACCATAGGTGCTGAAGTGTATTGATCCAAAGAAGACAACAATGGTGTTGACCATCTGTTTGTTACTTTTCTAAAAGATTTTAATGACATCAGAAAAAATTACTTCTACTATAGAGAAAGAGTGCCTTGCTCTTATTCTTGCTATTTCAGCAGTTTGAAGTTTATCTAACTTCTTCAAAGTTGCCTGTTGTTGTTCTTAGTGATCACAATCCCTCACTTTCTTGCATAAACTTAAAAACAAAAATCAAAAGGTTGTTGAGGTGGAGCTTATTTTTTGCAAGAATATAGTCTTGACATTAGACACATTAAAGGGAAAGATAATTTGATCCCTGATTGTACTTTCACGTGTCTAAAAACTGTTATTTGCAGTATTTTAAATTTAACATTTATATGATATGATTGGTTATTTTTTTTGTTGTTGTTTGCTATTGTTTGTAATACACATATATATGAATGTATAAAATGTTTAACATTTCTCCTATGTTATTTGTTAGTTACATTGTTTGAATTTATGTAAAAGAAATATTCATTTCATTCATGTTTCTTTTTCTTGAATAGGGGAAGTGTTATGTTTGCAACATATAACATGTAAATAGTTTATATCTGACAAGTTTGTATTTCCAATATTATCATATGTTCTATTTTTAGAACATAAACTACAGTGTATGTACTAGAAGGTTCTTAACTGTTGTAGAAAACTCATGCATTATATTTAGATAGAAACTTCTGGAATGATCTTTATAATTGTTGAAGTTGCTAGATTATGATTACTTGAGAACATAATAGAACCTTTCTGGAAACTTCTTAGTTAATATATAATAAGGAGACATTTTTCATTAATTACTTATCTTTAAGTCATCAGTTACTTTTAAGTCATCAGTGATCTTTAAGTATCTTTACCTTTTTAGTCATCAGTAATCTTTTAAGTCATCCAATTATTTTGGAGTATTATTTCAACTTGGAAATTATGATTTATTGGAGCTTGGATTATTAATTATTCTTGTGGAATTTTTATTGTGGAATTTATTACTAAAGTGTTCTTGGATTTAACTTGGAGATTTAACTGTGTTATTCAAAAAGGATCATTCCAGGATCAGACTAGACATTTAAGATTTTTCACTTTATTTGGACTTCAAGGTATTTGTAAACGTAATTTGTTATTTTATTTTTCTTTAATATTTTTCTGTAATAAATTTGTTATATTGTTACAAGTTTGTTGCTGGCTTTTCTTTCTCGTTACGCCTGGCTCGTAACAACATTCAATACTAAAGGGCTTGACCACACAATACAGTGGTTGAGAGGGGGACATCTGGACCATTATGTCAACACATTATTTTTGTTCAGAATTTCAGTTTATTAAACTTTCATATGACAGTATAATACATGTCTAGAAGCATATCTGCAAATATACTGTCAAAGTCACTGGTGAATTTTAGGCTAAACATCCTTGTATGTCATAATAAAACATGTGCGAGTTCATTTGTTCAGTTTTCATTGGCTGTTAGTTGTGGAGTATAAATGTGTTATTCCCTATTAGATATGTTATGTTATGTAGTACATTTTGTGAAGTAGATTGTACACTTGATAGTTTATGTTGAAAAGAAATGTGCTTTGAAGATTAATTATAGAACCAATTTTATTTAAGTACACAGGATGATAAATCTGACAGAAACATTTCTTTGGAGGAACAGTGTATACTTCGAAGAAAGTGAACGCAGAATCAATAACACAATGTGCACGTAGTATCTTGAAATTATGAGAGTATACGCAGTATCATAATGTCTTTTTCCTGTAAAAAGTTCATTTTAAGACATTTTTCGTATAATTTAAAAGGAAAAATAACAAAGATTAAAAAAATATATTTATGAAACATGTTCTACAATAAAATAACTTCCATATCGAAATTCAGTAACGTCGTGCAGTGGTTTCGTCGTTGTTTTTTTTTATTATTCAATGAGTCCATTTTTACGCGTATGTAAATTCGAAAATACGTATGTGTGCGTAATAGCGAGGGAAAAATAAGTAAAGCAATTGATTACACTGATCTGGAATTTACTATAGTCGTATACGGTCCCTGCGCGATGCAGTTTTGTGCAATGCAAAATAGTACAGACAACGTCTTTTACGCTGAATTCGATGCGTCATCATTTTCTGTGCGTTTAGTCTGGTTCCATATGATTAAGTCTCAAAAATCTACGGCATTATAGGAAATTAACCAGATGAGCAGCCCATTATTTGTTTACGGAGAAAAGGACAAAAATGTAAATAACCAATGTTTTGCAATAAATTAAAAAACAGAAAATGGGTACAGAAATGTTAAGCATATGTATGTGAATGTTTTTATTTACTTTGCAATAATTTTAATACTCGCAAAATTAATCGTGTAATCCAGTAGTAAATCATGCGACTAACTCAAAATCATAAAGACACGACTGTCTTGCAGCCGAATAAAGGCTAAATCGAGAAATAAACGGCCATTTTTTTATTTAGAAAATAAACCACGAGCCCGGGTTTATTACTGTTAAAAATATTTTTATCTAGTAACAGAAAAAAATTTTTCTTATAACGGGGTAACGTGTTTTCATAAAAAACCCCAGGGCTTAGGGGAAATTACATTGCAAAAAAAGTGAGGGGAAATAATAATTTCTGAAAGTCTTTTGAACATGTTCTTTTTTCGCGAGCACAGAAAAATAAGTTTTCGTTTTATTCAGCGTGTTTTTAATAATCTTTTTTCGAAATAGGCTTGTCTCTGGTTCTGTTTGTTGCTAATTCCAAAACTACCATCCTTTCTTGATAAAGCCAGCTGAAAGGGATTTTGTTATTTTTTTGTTGTTGTTTTTTTACGTCAAGAATATAATAAAAGTAAGTTACACGAACAAAGTTTAAGATGATGTTTGAAATATAGTTAGTTGAACATTAAATGTCTTAAACAAAAATTTAAAAAAAAAATGTGTTAGCACCTGCTTGAAAATAGTTGACAATTTAAAATCTCTAAGAATCTGGTTTTGATCCTAAAGGGATTAAAGGATCACTTTTAAAAAGTATATAAATTTAATTCTTGTTTTTTTTTGCATAACGTTATATAGATTGTCAATAATTACAAATACATTGTAAACGACATTTCCCCCTATAATTTTTTAGACAGACAAAGATGCTTAAATTTTTTGCATTGGGAAAGTAATAAAAACGATTAGAATTATTTTCATTTCAGAAGAAATTTTTATTATTGTTTTTTTTAATTTTTGTTTCTTGTAAAATTTCAAGATTTTCTTGCATAGACTTCTGCTGAACTTAACTTTTGTACATTTATTTAAAAGAAGTTATGCGAATTTCCAAATGTGTCCGTCTAACAGTAAATAACGATTAAATGACAATAACAATTGTTTCCTGTTTGATCTTCATCTTACATTTTTTAAAGAACATAAAGCTTGATAAGATATTTTGATGGTATCATTTTAGTACTAATCCTAAGGTATACAAGGAGGCACACTTTGGCAGTGGAACATTACCAATACTTTTAGACCAAGTAAATTGTAAGGGATCTGAAACAAGCTTGCTTCAATGTTCACATGCAGGGTTGGGAAGACATGATTGTGGTCACCATGAACATGTTGGTATATTATGTAAATAAGGTAATATTACTTTTCATTGATTCTGAAAAATAAAATTCATTAAAAATCATTTTGAAGTTATTCAAATATAATTTTATGGCAAAGCATGCAAGAAACATGAGTTTTATAAATATAAAAAAAATGGTAATTGTTCTTTTTCCGCTGTGAATGGATGTGGCATAAATGATTAGAGCACACACTGTGTATAACAGAAGTTAAGTTTTGTTTAAAACTAGTGTGCTTCTTTTTTATTTAGCTACTTAAAATATTTCGTATAGTCGGTTAAAGAATGCGTTTAAATTATTAGTTTTGAAGAGTTTCTACCAAGTATAAACGGTTGTAAGTTTGTACAGTAGCGAAGGCTACATCGCGAACGATCATTCATACAAGGCCGTCAAGTCTAACAAAATATTTTTCAGGAACAAAGAATTTTATTAGAATTCTTTAATTTGAGGAGGACAAAAAAAGCATATTGACATTATACACATTCAGAAGACTTAAATAATGCATTAATTATTTACTTGACATAAGCTATATGTTCTAAATGTCTTTGCTTTTATATTATCTTTACAGCTGAATGCATTATGAAACAACAAGAAAGGTACCTAGACCATTTTATTCAAATGTTGTTTACAATAGGTTTGGAGACCCTTTTTCATTATCAAGACATTTGTCTTCTCCGATTCGATATTATAGTTAAACGTTCCGAGCAAGTATGAACAAAGACCTGATATTTCATTTAATTAAAGCTGAAGTAAACATAGCATATTTTCTTCAAATTCATACAATACTTTCATATTGCATATGAAATTATTTGCTACAATGACGCTTAAAGCTGTTGCTATTTGATAACAAACACAAAACAGGCAATATATACATGTTTATATATGAAACCGAACCTTCTCGGACCTATGTAATGCACATATTTAGTGTCGTTCTACCTATATGAACATTTTGATGCTGTTCATTCAATCAAAAGTGTTTTGCGTGATTCTGAATGTCTTCTCCGAATCATTTTTGTTATGTTTATTTTAGCAACTCATTAAAGAATTTTTTGTTCTGATTGTAACATTACCGTGAGTCTGAATGTCTTTTCCGAATCTTTTTTGTTATGTTTATTATCGCTTCTCATTAATGAATTTTTGTTCTAATTTTTACATGATACGTTTACCTTCAGTGTTATTTAGAATAGAATACATACATACAATAGATTAGAATTGGTTAAAAAAAATTTATATCATTTAACATAAAAATAAGAAAATGTAGCAGTTGAAAAAAGATGTCACCATTTCCTGTAAGTAATGCTGCATATTCAAAGTTCCTAAAATAGATAAAATCAGTATCTAAGAATATTTTTAGAATGATTTGTAGAGAATAATATTGTGCGGCTGCATTTAGTAATATTGTTGATATTAAAAACTAAATGCTTGTAACGTACACCAATATAGACATAATAAAATTGATAATGCATGATTCAACATCTATTTAATAAATAACAAATTAATAAACGCAACACCATTGCTCTATACAAACGTCACATGGTGAAGTGTTGAATTTTGATTTCAAAACTTAAGAAATAATTTTTATATTGCATGTATCATCATTAATGGGTCGTGTAATTATCATTCAGACATTTGCTTTTAAGAAAGTACGAAAATGTACATTTTGAGCAGTCGATAACAATCATATTTGGTGAAATCTTAAGCCGTTTACGCTATGTCACAAACCTTATTAGGTCAGTAGAGGGAACTCGCCATACTACCTTAAATTGAGTTATGGAAGTTACTTTTTTTCTTTAAGAAAAATTGTTTTTTTTTTTTTCCCCACGATATTTATTAAGGGGGGAACTTTTTTATTTTATTATTAAAACTTTTCAAACCTTATAAAGAATGTCTCTAAACATATGTAGCCCATTTTTATCATTTATATAAATTCACTGTTAGTCATAAGACAGACTTTGTTGGAATCTCAATATATGTAGTCTGTTTAATTGAAACATTCTACTTAACTTAAGAAATTTTCCGTATAGAACTAATAGATCTAGTATTTCCCGGTTTCATCTTCATAAATTCAGAATTTTAACTTCGTGAATTCCCGTTTTCAACATGTGGAATTCACGATTTCAGCTTCATGGATACCCGATTTCAACTTCACGAGTTCACGTTTTCAACTTCACGAATTCACTTTCGTGAATTCACGATTTCAACTTCACGAATTCACAATTTCAACTTCACAAATTCAACGTCGTGAATTCACGATTTCATCTTCACTAATTCACGATTTTAACTTCATCTTGTTCAGAATCTTGTTCTACTACTTAGAAGTACCTCTTAGAAGTACCACTTTATACTACTCTGTACAATTGAATATTTGCAATGTTTTATTATGTTGCCAATATTTTTTCTGTTAATGTAGTAGCTTACATACTTATTTCCCTTAATCTTTTTTAATAATAGTTATGTAAGCATTGCTAGATATTTGCTTAGATTTTTGTTTATATTTTATGTTTTTGTCAATGTATTCTGTCGATGTGTTAGCTTTATAATTATAGGCTCTATCTACCTTTACCTAAGTCACAAGACAGACATTGTTGGAAGTCTATCTAATTGAAACATTCTACTAAATTTAAAAAAATGTTCCGTATAGAACTAAAAGATCTAGTATTTCGGATGAAGTCCGTCTTAGAACACTTTTAACTTCCAGTAAATATACAGGTAAGAACTGAATATAGTTAGAAAGACCGGAAGGGGCATTTCAACTTCATGACTTTCCGATTTCATCTTTATGAATTCACAATTTTAGCTTCGTGAATTCCCGTTTTCAACATGCAGAATTCACGATTTCACGAATTCAGATTCATAAATACCCGAATTCAACTTCACGAATTCACGATTTCAATTTCATGAATTCCCGATTTCAATTTCACGAATTCAACTTCGTGAATTCCCAACTTCAGCTTCATGAATTCCCGATATCGATTTCACGAGTTCACGATTTCAACTTCACGAATTCAACGTCGTGAATTCACGATTTCAACTTCATGAATTCACGATTTCAGCATCATGAATTCAAGATTTCAACTTCATTAATTCACGATTTCAACTTCATCATGTTCAGAATTTTTCTACTTCTTAGAAGGGAGATATTGCTATACATAAAATAGCACAATATATCAACTCGAAGTACAATTTGTCGAATTAACCCTACGGACAGTCCTGTAAAACTGTTTGCATTAATTAAGATAAATTGTTAATAAATTTGTTGAGTTTTCACAATTCATTTAATTTTAATACCCCTATTTTAAATATGCTAAATCTGATCTTGTTAATATAACTGCCAAAATATGCACACGATAACATCTCCTTCAGGGACAAATTCAAAAAAGAAAAACAAGTAAAACATACAAATATACTCTAAAACAGGGAAATGTTCTACTTCGAAGTTTATCTATATTTAGGTTTATAATAAATATCAAAGTCTGGAAAAGCTCTTAGGAACTGAAAATATATCAAACCCCGCATGAACAATACATTACTCTCGTGGGCCAATAACATGCATATGCATTACCATCGAAATGTTCCTGTAACTTTAACTTTATAAAAAGGGTTGGGCAGTCTTTTTTTAATATTTTAGGCAGATTAATGGTCTATCGTTAAGTTTTTTCAATAGCAACTGTTGGTCAATTATCATATTAATAGTGAATGTTTTGAGATATATATTAAGTTAATATTGACAATGAACTAGAAATGTATCGTCACAACACGGATGTGCAGCCAACATGCAGCCAAAATGTCAAATGTTGTAGTAATATTTAGTTTCAAATTTGTTTGCACAAACTATTTTTTCATTCTAAGTTGAAAGCCCTTAAACTATTCAATGTTAACACAAACCATTTTTATACAAAGTTCAAGGCCATGAAACTATTTTATCTATGTTTACCTTTTGCATATTGCATATCTGTAGCCGAGAAAATGACTTCATACATTTCCACATGTGGAATGCGGAAACTGAAAATTTCAATTTTTTCCTAAAGTTCAAAATCAATGAACCATGACCACATTCAAACTTGGCCTGCTTATTCCTAAGATGCATCTATATGTCCAATATGAGTTGAATGTGTACAACCGTTGGGGAGATATGGACGGAAAGTAAAACTTTCTTCTTTTTTTCAAAGTGAAAGGGGCATAACCCTGCCAGAAATTATCAAATCATGACTTAATTCAAACCTGACCAGCGTATTTCTTTGACATATCTATACCCTAAATTTGAATTGAATAAGTTCAAATGTTTGGGATATAATGAAGGAATTATTAAGTATGTAAGTAAGATAGCATCACTCGCGCGTCTACCGGCTAACGCATATTCCACACTTTACAGTAACATGTTTGCAATGTTTAATTATGATGTCAATATAATTTCTGCTAATGAAGTAGCTTACATTTATTATTTCCCTTAATTTTTAAATAATGGTTAAACTAGCATTGCTAAAAATGTTTCAATTATCTTATATTATATTTTATGTTATTGTCAATGAATTCTGTATGTGTGTTAGCTTAATATATGCTCAATCTATCTTCAATATTTAGTTTGGTGATTATTATGAGAGGTGTAATATTGTTGGTCCAACATATTCCTACTCATTTAAGTTATAAATACACATCCTCATAGTCACTTAAATAATTATTGGCACACTCGAATACGAAATTTACTTGTTACGCTATAATATCTCATACAACACACAACACATAGATTGATAACCGATATATCTTAAGTATCAAATCGCAAAAAAAGCATGGTGAAACATCGCTGTCAATTTGAATGTTCACAGTCAATTTTAATTTCTTTTATCAAATTGTTATCTTTTTACTTTTTAGGCACCTTGCACTTAAATACAAACGTTTTGTGTTTCCATAATTTTGTCTTTGTTGTTGAATTTTTGTCAAAATGTATACAAAGTTGTAAACAAAAGTTAAATAGTGAAATTTGCAGAATCGGTTTGATTTAGTCAAGCGATGACTATAATAATAATAAATGATGATGATTGCAAAATATCTTACCCACTAGTTCCGGCTTTAGCGGTATCCAATCTTCTCTCTTCGAAAATGTTAGGGAAAAAAAATTTATTTTCTATTGATCAATATAGCTTAATTTTTTTCAATTTGTTTTACATATTATTTTTTGTATTATATTTGAATAATATTTTTATTATGTTTGCTAGCAAAAAAAATCATGACATTCGTTCAGTATGTTAAATTGATCTGCTATCTATTACCCTTTTTATACGCCCGTTTGAAAAACGGGACGTATTATGGGAACGCCCCTGGCGGGCGGGCGGTCGGACGGGCGGGCGGCGTCCAATTTTGTCCGGAGCATATCTCCTACATGTATGGAGGGATTTTAATGAAACTTCATAGAAATGTTCACCACTATGAGGAGCAGTGTAGTACACATGAACCAGGTCTCTAGGTCAAAGGTCAAGGTCACACTTAGAGCTCATTGAAAAATGCTTGTCCGGAGCAAAACTTCCACATGTATAGAGGGATTTCAATATTACTACGCACAAATGTTCACCATTGTGAGGCGGAGTGTCGCGCGCAAGATTCAGGTCAAGGTCACACATAGAGGTCAAAGTTCAGATAAAAATATGAAGATGTGTATATGGACCATTTAGTCATCATTTATTGAGGGATTGTAACACACAAATGGTCTTATCAAGACTATGGCTGTGATACATATAATTTAGGTCAATATATACAAGGTCAAGGTCACTAAAGATGATGAAATATCCAGATTTTGTCCGGAGCATATCTCCTACACGCATGGAGGGATTTTAATGAAATTTCATAGAAATGTTCACCATTATGAGAAGCCATGTCCCGCACATGAACTAGGTCTCTAGGTCAAAGGTCAAGGTCACACTTATAGCTCATTGAAAAACGCTTGTCCGGAGCAAAACTTCCACATGCATAGAGGGATTTCAATATAACTTGGCACAAATGTTCACCATTGTGAGGCGGAGTGTCGAGCACAAAATTCAGGTCCCTGCAGCCAAGGTCAAGGTCACACATAGAGGTCAAAGTTTAGATAAAAATATGAAGATGTGTATAGGGACGATTTAATCATCATTTATTGAGGGATTGTAACACAAATGGTCATTATCATGACTACGGCTGTGACACATGTACTTTAGGTCAATATATGCAAGGTCAAGGTCACTAAAGATGGTGAAATATCCAGATTTTGTCTGGAGCATATCTCCTACATGTATGGAAGAATTTTTATAATACTTTATGGAAATGTTCACCACCATGATATGTATTGCTCCATGCATGATCCAGGTCTCCAGGTCAAAGGTCAAGGTCACACTTAGAGCTCATTGAAAAACGCTTGTCCGGAGCAAAACTTCTACATTCATAGGGGGATTTCAATATAACTTGGCACAAATGTTCACCATTGTGAGGCTGAGTGTCGCACGCAAAAATTCAGATCCCTGCGACCAAAGTCAAGGTTACACATAGAGGTCAAAGTTCAGATAAAAATTTGAAGATGTGTATAGGGACCATTTAGTCATCATTTATTGATGGATTGTAGCACAAATGTTAACTATCATGACTACAGGTGTGACACATTTAATTTAGGTTAATATTTGCAAGGTCAAGGTCACTGGAGATGATTAAATATCCAGATGTTGTCCGGAGCATATTTTCTACATGCATGGAGGAATTTTAATGTTACTTTATAGAATTGTTCACCACCATGAGACGTAGTGCCCTGCACATGAACCAAGTCTCTAGGTCAAAGGTGAAGGTCACAGTTAGAGCTCATATAAAAACGCTTGTCTGGAGCAAAACTTCTACATGCATAGAGGGATTTCAATATAATTTGGCACAAATGTTCATCATTGTGAGGCCGAGTGCCGTGCATAAAACTCAGGTCCCTGCGACCAAGGTCAAGGTCACACATCCTGTGCATATCTTCCCTACTGATTTGTTTTAAGGTTCATTTAACAACACAGTGCAAAGAATAAAAACTTGCTTGCTAGATAACACTTATCCATAATGCCCCCATCTCCATCTAAAGCTTTCGTAAACGGGCGTATTTTGTGACTATGGCACCCTTGTCTTAAAAATATGATTGATATAATCTATTCTATGTTTTGTCCTGACTAAGAGCAAAATGTTTCAATTTATGTTCAGTCAAACAACTATTTATCACTTTATTAATACAGCTGTTTTAATCATTCATATACCAAATTTTAATGAGTACCATCTTAGAAAAAGTGAGTGGATATTATTGACCAATTTTCAAGATTTTTCACTTTAGTCATAATTATTTTAGATGTAAATGTAACATTAGTTTTTGAACGTAAAGCACTTTAATGAAATTACCTGCGTTTCGATATTTTGGCGTAAACTGATATTTTAGAGTTAGAGTTAAAAAGATCTGAAAATGGCTGTTTAATTGATCACAATAAAAGCAAAATTTCAAGCTGAAAAGTAGCAGAAATGCTTTGCTTTGGTCGGTTTCTGAGTGTTAACAGAACCTGCGACATCCCTCTAACTCATAGTACCGGTTTGAGCGGTATTCTGCTTCAAAAGTAACAACATTTTGAACGTATAAGTGTAATGTTACTTTCAGCCTAATTTTTGTAAATTAGTTGTATTAGGCTGAAAGTATTAGAATTATACTTTTTTTTTTTACTAAGCTTCATACTCCTTGTTCACAAAGAAATGATCAAGATCAGGATCAGGATCACGTGATACTGCTTTTTGTTTGTTTATATATTAAAGCTAAAGATAAGCAGTTACAGTTTACAGTTACAATTTATTTGGCTAAATCGGCATGAAAACTAGCTTTGGCAATTTACAGAAATATATACAATATAAATGTAACACATAAAACATATAAACATCGAACGATTAATTTAACAATATTTATATTTATATAATTGAAAGTAATTAAACAGATGACTCTATGTATGCTTTTAAGGAGTAGCCATATTTGCAATCATTTCTGCTCTTAATTTCATAGCACATGAACTAAATTTTGAAACGTTTCTTATTTTTCCCGTATTGTACTTGACAAAAGAAAATAAAATTTATTCACAGTAGGGAAGGAAGAGTTTATACAATATTTTTCACGCAGCTCTCTATAAATAGGACAACAGAGTAAAGATTAGCAAGAAAACAAACTCATTTCAAGTTAAAGTCATGGAATGGTAATACACCTTGTATCATAAACTAAATAAAGGTAAGGATTTCTTTTACGACCAAAATCAATATTTGTATTTTAAACACGAATATATTTTAAGACAGAAAAAAAAATCTTTTTAAAAGTGCATATTAAATATATGAGTAAGCAATGGAGAAATTTTGAAATTTAAATTTTGATGTTGATTGTTAAATCTTTGTGAAATTGAGGCCTGTGGAAATGTACATGCCTTTTAAGTTTTTGAAACCATTACTAAAGCGAAACTTGTAGACTCGGTAAGATTAAGTCTGTAAGTGAGATAGCTTTACTCGCAATCTTTACAATTAAATGTTAGCAATGTTTTATTGTGTCCTGAATATTTTTTTCTGTAAATGTAGTAACTTACATAATTATTGTTCTTAATGTTTGAATAATAATAATAATAGCATTGTCTAACATGTTTCATTTTTCTTTATATTTGCTTAGATTTTTGTTTATATTTTATGTTATTGTCAATGTATTCTGTCGGTGTGTTAGCTTAATATATGCTCTATCTATCTTTAATATTTAGTTTGGTGATTATTTGATTTGTTCTTTGTAATGTTATGTAATAAGAGGTGTAATATTGTTGTTCCAATTTTACTTTAAGTAAAACGTACTTGTCATAATTATCCCTCAACAATTTACGTTCTTTAATCATTCCGCAATGATAAATGTAATTAGTATCATCGCAAAAAAGCATGGTGAAACATCGCTGTCAATTTGAATGTTCACAGTCAATTTTAATTTCTTTTATCAAATTGTTATCTTTTTACTTTTTAGGCACCTTGCACTTAAATACAAACGTTTTGTGTTTCCATATCTTTGTTTTTGTTGTTGAATTTTTGTCAAAATGAATACAAAGTTGTAAGCAAAAGTTAAATGGTGAAATTTGCAGAATCGGTTTGATTTAGTCAAGCGATGACTATAATAATAATAAATGATGATGATTGCAACATATCTTACCCACTAGTTCCGGCTTTAGCGGTATGCAATCTTCTATCATCGAAAATGTTAGAATTTCTATTGATCAATATAGCTTAATTTTTTTTCAATTTGTTTTACATATTATTTGTATTATAGTTGAATAATATTTTTATTATGTTGCTAGCAAAAAAATCATTACATTCGTTCAGTATGTTGAATTGATCTGCCATATATTACCCTTTTCTTAAAAATGTGATTCTGACTTAATCAGAGCAAAATGTTTCAATTTATGTTCAGTAAAACAACTATTTATCACTATATTAATTCATGTTTATTAATCATTCATATACCACATTTTAATGAGTACCATCTTAGAAAAAGTGGGTGGATATTATTGACCAATTTTCAAGATTTTTCCCTTCAGTTGTAATTATTTTTAGATGTAATTGTATGTACATGTAGCATTAGTTTTTGAACGTAAAGCACTTTTGTGAAATTATTTGCGTTTCGATATTTTGGCGTAAACTGATTTTTTATTAAGTTAAAGTTTAAAAAGGCCTGAAAATGGATGTTTTAAACAAAATTTATATTTTTTTCACTGATATTCATTTCAGAGTTATTTTGTTATAATTAATTTTTAAGATGTGTAATAATAATAATTATAATAATAATAATAATAAGACCAATAAAAATAAATATATAATAATAATAACAACAGTAATTCAACTTCAGTTTCGATAAAACGTGCCAGTTATCATTTTGTTTGTTTCCAATGAGCTATGATATATCCTTAACCTAACTGTATAGTTTCAATTGTATCTTGAAATTCTTTGAGTGTATGTTTGGTTTCTGTGCAAGTTATTGGCTTATAGCGTTCAATCCTTTATCGCTTGTTCCACTATACATGTATATATAATAAAATATATTACTCATACCTAAAACGTTGTTATCTGTTTTTATTACCCAAACTCTAAATACGAGGTTTATTCTGTTACGTTTAGACATTTTTTACTCAGTCTGTTTTGAATGGAGATTATCGTTTACTGAAATGATTTTAGTATTATTGTCCAACAACATTGACCTGGCACTCTTGCATTTGACCCTGTAGTCGGTATATTCCGTAAACGTTACGATCTACATACTTGTAAATCGATATAAATGTCAATATGCAATTGTTGACATGTAAATTAAAAATTCCCTTTTAGCGCAGTTAGTAAAGGCTTTTCACTTGAAGAATGTTGACGTAAACTGGTTGGTTCGATACTTATTTTAGCGATTTTTTTTTCTTTTTTCCTCTTTTTTATTTTAATTTTAAAATTGCCATTCTATTAAAACTATTGCAAACCTTTTCGATTTACCATCTGTTAAGTATTATTAAATAACTGTCTTTATAGCGTGTATGCGCTAAAGCATGTACGATTGCACAATGCCACAAAGAGAACCGTTGAAAGATATTGTTAAAATAAAATTAAAAAAATAATTGTGTATAAAAACATGACTTAAAACATTTCTAAAACCAGGTGTAGAAAACGATTTCAAATTAATTCTTGCAAGTAAATTTAAAAAACAATCATAACGTGGTGTTGAAAAGTATCGAACCATAGACCTTCAGATCGGTAGTCCGAAATCTATACCAATACACCACACCTCACTAACGAGAAAAGTTAGCTCAAATATCGATATATAAGATAGATACTGGTCAGTGTTAATTCATATGACCTTTACGAAAGTTAATGAAGTGCCAGGTCAATGTTGTTGGACAATAACTTTATATTACGTTATTTGTTTATATTGCGACAATATATTTTAGTTTACGGGACTTAAGAATATACGCTTGGTAAATTGGTATACGTCAATCTCCACGCAGTGGTCTCCCCTTGATTCTTCGGCGTAGATCTCTGCCACCACGGTCCCATATATCAGAATTTCTGATACACTATATATATATTTTTTAAATTGATTTATCCACAGCTATTATCTATCAGTTAAGTTTTTTCGCATTGATAAAACAATGTTTATGAATAAATAAATAAATGAATGAATCAATCAATCAATCAATCAATCAATCAATCAATCAATCAATCAATCAATAAATATAAATATGTGACACGCTTATATTAAAGTTTGTGAATTTGCAAATGACTCTAGGTGTTTATAGATTTCTATATTTTCTGAAAGCCTAGCTATCAGAGAAATGGTAATATATAGGTATTAAAAGACCAGAGGTAGAGTTAAAACGAATAAGCTTGTATAAATAAAAATAGTTGGACCTTTGTTATAAATCCCTACCAGCAGCTTATATTTATATCAAATAGAAGCCTCGCTCATAGTGAGGTAGTTGCTGGACTATAGGAAATTATCGGTTTGCAGCTTGATATCTTATTGTTTTGAATTATTTCATAGTGTTAAATCTTAAACATATTTACTATATTGTGACTTTTGAGAATTATATAGTGTATTTCGACGTATTAACTCAAGCTGATTACTTATGGTATATGATAATTTCATAATCATTTGTATCTAATCAAACGACAGGTTGCACAAAGGAATATTTATAATATATTCGTTATATATTCGCTCGGTACACGTTACAGTTCAAAATGTTCGTGGACTGTGGCTCTACTGGTCAGATAACAAGATTTTACAAATATTGGAGCATGTCCATAATATATTATAGTAAACATCAATACAATATGTTTACAAATAACAATTTTGTGAAAATTACAAATAGCAAGGGGTATGCGACCCGCCGCCGCTCATAGTACAACACAAAGATGTTCGTGGCGTCGTTATATAAATGGAAAAAAATGTCCCCAGCGTCATTGTTGTTTCTAAAAGTACTCTCTCGAGTGTTCAATGTCTCCAGACTATGTAACAATAAACGGATTTCTGTTGAGAAAGAAGGCGGCTATCTCTTCACACCCTTTTCGCATAAAGTTCCAAGAGTCGGTCGCTTTTCACTCTCTATCGGGATATTTTATTAAACTCGACACTTAACGGACAGTCTTATCAAGTGCAGATAATTTGTTATTAAAAGTATCAATTTTAAAACAATATCATCCGATCTATAAGCAATATGATTATTAATATATTAATTTATATGATTTTATATTAAGAAAAATATATTTTCAACTGACATTTATTGTCTGCGGTAAATCTACTAACAGGCTAGCATTTATAATTATTAAACAAGTCAGGGAAATGTATGTTACACAAATATAAAACTGTGTATCGTTATTACAATTATTTATTGGAAGTACAAATATATCCTGATGAATAAAATAAGATATTGTCTAAATTAAATTGTTTGATCAGAATTGAATGTGTAGACGAGATACATAAATTAAACATGCCGGACAGCTCGCAAAATGTTGTTACTGTCGATCCCCACGTAGCGTTTTTGCTGATGACGTTACTAACGTCACCCTGACAATTTGCAGCTTTCTTCCGGTGACGATTTGCAGCTTTCTTCCATCCCCACTTCCAGTTTGTGATCTTGTATTCGCCATCTTTTAATTGCTTGCGCCGGCTGAACCTATGATATGAAAATGATATCCTATTTATTACCCTTCATTAATTTACCATCCCATATGTAACTGAAGAAGTATTCCTGATTCGTTGGTTTAATCTCGTTTTTAAACGAGCGTCATATTTTTGCAATTTACGCTAATGACAAATGCTGCTAAAAATCGGTTTGTTCAGCCATTTAACGTCCAAATGAGGTCAACTTTATGATATATGTCAATTAAACATTAATAGATATTTACCCGCAATTTCATCTTGAAATGACTGTTCAATTTAATGTAACGTTAGATCATATTTAAAAACATTTCGGCGTGCGTCGATTTTGCGTTGCCATGGTTATTTAAGTACACAAAGCTCGTGAAGGAAATAAAAAATACGATAAAAGTAAAACTCACTTTTAGAAATAAAGACACCCTCTGTTTCCATGATCCAAGTAAAATGGCAGCAAAATTCCACGAACTTTTGAACATATCTAATACACTCATCTAATACGCTCACAATAAACATTTATAATTGATTATGTAACACATTTGTTTGCTTAACACTTTGTGGTACAGCTCGAATTTGCAATTCTTTTCATTATCTGTTTACATCAATATTGGCGAATAGTCGATAATTCGTAAGTAAAAGCATACTTTTTATCGCCTAAATATTTTACCACCTAATCAATCATTCATATTTTATGCGTTAAGAATAATGGCGTACGAGGATTGACCAAAAAGTTCTTGACACGATCTCCGTCCGGAAGTGAGGGAACCCAACTAATGGTCTTACTTTTCAATATAATCGCCCTCTATATCAATGCATTTGCCCACCTTTGCTCCAACTTGTTTAACCTGCAAAATAGAACACTCTATTTTGGTCCTAAAAACTCATTAACCGCCTCCATGACATCTTCAATGCTTCCAAAACGTCTACCACGAAGCCTGGTTTTAGGTTTCGGAAACAGGCAGAAGTCAGAGGCGAATATGGGGAATGGGGAAGATTTTCCAAGCCGCAATCAGTTCCAGCAGCCATCGTAACTTGGGATGTGTGAGCTGGCACATTTTCGTGCAGGAGTAGAACGCGTTGAGACAGTTTGCACTCCTTTTACGCGCGATTTCTTGACGGAGACGTCTTAATTCGCCTGCATAGTATGTACCGTTTATGGTACTACCTTGTTCAAGATAGCCAATCATGATTATCTCCTGACTATAAAAAATGAAGACATGATCTTCCCTGCTGATGGCACCCTCTTGAATTTCTTCGGAGGGGGTGAGCCAGGGTGCTTCCACTGCATGCTCTGTTTTTTTGGATTCTGGATCGAAGTGATGGACCCACGTTTCATCCTGAGTTAAGACCCGGTAGATTAAATCAGGTTCATCCTCGTAGCGAGACAAAGATATCTTAATTTATCAAGTCTGGTCCGTTTCTGGTCGTCAGTCAACTGCCTGGGGACCCATCTAGCGGAAACCTTTGACATCCCATAGACATCAGTCAGAATTGCATAAACTGAACCATAGCTTATACCCAGCAGGCACATCGACGTTGTTTCAACGTTGAATTATGGTCATATTTCAACGTTGAAATAAGGTTGGATTTATATTTGGATTTGAAAGTTGAAACAACGTTGAAATTTCAACGTTGATACAACGTTGCAGCTTCAACGTTGGCACAACGTTGAAGTTTCAATGTCATTTCAACGTTGAAAACCCACCATACTTTAATTTTTGGATATAAAGCAAAGTAACCAAGTTTAACAAAATATCAAGACAATATTAAATACTTCAGATATTTTATTTTCAAATACAGTTTAAGTCCAGCTTAAATTCTCTTTAATAGTTTTAACAATTAAGCTACAATCTGTTCCAATCTTTTCTTCTAGATCTTTATGGGTATGTCAAGTGTTTGAGTACTTCTTTGGCTGTCTCTTACTGCTTCTGCAAATAAAAATAAGAAGTTTGAAGTTAAAAGTGACTTGGTCAATCTCAAATTATACATATAATTACTCAACTTAGTGATTTGTTTTTATCTTAAAATGCTTTTCTCTAAGATTTACATCATAAAACAGCATAGAAATTGAAACATAGCTAAGTTAGCTAAGTTTCATATTGACAGCAAATACTGTATATAAGACAACAAAATCTTTTTAAAAAGAAGCTATTTAAAAGTCTCACCTATGATTGGATAGAAAATCTGCTCCCCATCAGTTCCTTGCAAATTAACATTCTAGGCTCTAGCTAAGACCATTTAATGCAGCATCCTGAAATCAACAAACATGTAAATTTTATATTAATAATGTTACAGGAATATTCCGAAAATAATATATTTTAAGACAAGATAAATATCCAGTAGTTGAAAAATTTATACTTTGTATTGTAAAGAAATTCAAATATATAAATTAATAAGAAAAAATTTCAATTTAACAAACCTGACAGTCCTTTTCATGTTGAATGTATGGTATACAGGCTACAGCTGCAATACTTTAAATTTCAGCCAGGACCAGGATCTAGAATATAAAATAATATATAAGAAAATAGAAATAGATTTATTATTCCCCATCAATTAACGACTATTAAACTTTAAAGTTTAACACTCAAATTTGTTATTTAACTTAATAATAATTTTTTTTCAAACTAATTAACACTGTATTATACTATCACTAAAATGTAAACATAGTTATATATATTGGGACGTAAATTATGTGGTATTATACCATCACTAAAATATAAACATAGTTATATATATTGGGACGTAAATTATGTGGGCCGAACTTCTTTATAGGTTTCAATTTTATAATTGATTAAATTCTAATTAGGATATGGTACAGACAAATGTTTAATAATATGAAAAATAAATTAAAGAAAGACAAGATTTGTAAAATCATAAATTGCCAAGGACTTCAATAACTTCTTCATGCTTACTAGGCCTACCGAACCCAAATCATTCAATTAGGTCGCGAAAACGTGTCAAATCAACTCAATCATGTGTTTTCATCTCTCATTTATTTCATAAAGTAAATTAAAGTAGAATTTTAAGAATAAATAATAGAAAATTTTAGAAAATAATCAGTAAACTAAAGTAAAACATAACGGTAATACCTTCGAAATCCAAATAAATTGCCAATCGTGTTGTTTTCAAATTTTCCAAACAGCGCCACCATTTGCACGAACGATAATCATAGACAACAAACAAAATCATAGACCGCAACAAATACTTCCCCTGATAAGCGTTATTTTATAAACGGGGTTTTGACTAATATCAATTTATTAATTATTATTATATAAAGAACTAAAAAATAAAACAACAAACAACAAAACATATTAACTAATATTTAAAGCGTTAATGGAAAGTGAAAAATTATTTCTAACTTTATTTGTTTAAGCGCTAATTTTGAATATACGGGAAAAGATTGTTACGCAAATTTTCCTGACAAAAACACTTACAGACCAATTCAATAAAGGAATAATAACACAAAATTAGAGGTATAAAAGTTTATATAATGATTAAACTAAATGTAAATCAACGTTGTATATACATTGGCAATATATCCGTATGGTCGTCCATAGTTGAATATTGGTTGAACAACGTCACGACCATATTTCAACGTTGTTTCAACGTTGAAACAACGTCAAGTGCCTGCTGGGTACCCACTACCCTAGCAATGCTTCGCAGTTCTCGCCTTCTGTCGCACATGACCTGATCATGCACAGCTTCGACAGTTTCATCGTTGGTGGCGTCATTTGGCCACCCAGGCCGCTCATCATCTCTAATGCTCTCCCTGCCCCTCTTAATTTCAGCAGCCCATTTTTTCACAGTGCTATAGAAAGGGGACTCCTTCCCAAGTGTATCCATGAAGTCTTCATGGATTTCCTTGGGGACATCCCTTTCTTACAGAGGTACTTAATGACGGCTATGATTTCAACTTTCTCCGTTTGGTTTAAATGTCACACCTCTCTACTGATTCAAGTGTGTTGTTTTATGTTACTTAATCTGTGTAAAACCGCGAGTAACTCGGTCAGTAATCTTCAATATGTTATCGGTATCGACATATCGTGTGTGAATGTCAGTGTAGTGGCTAGAAGTATATCGGGCCGATAACTTTTTGATCATACCTCGTATAAAGACGGTTTCATTGAATAATGTTGAATCACCCTTAGGATATGAACGCCTGCTTTTTAAATTTGTCTTTTGACGTCTTATCTGTGATACGCAGGCTTCATAACCTTTCAAAATTCCATTTTATTTAGTTCCGCCCATTGTTTTCTCGTTTAGGGCACACGCTTTTTATTACTTTGGGACCATACGCCGCTTTTCATGGAATGGCACGAAAGTGTCACATTGAAGGTTCCATGATAACCGCCGTATGAACACATCTGCGGATGTTTCTAAATTCAAAATTTTACTCTTTCATGTTTAATTCTGCTTAAGCCGGTGCTAGGGGGCGTGGACGGTAACTTGCACTTTCCAGTACCGTCCATGAGCAGACTCAATCAAACCGAGCCTGCAACATTTTCAATATATCCGTGTTGGGCTTTCTTTAGGGATTCTGTATTTATCTATTTCAAGGGAAAAATGAAATGTAACAACATGAGGCAGTTATGGCGTTTTATATCTTTTACTCTTAGTTTGGATTGTATTTCCACTTCCATTTCCATGACAGCGCATTTCCAGGTAGTGCATCATTTCAGCTTACATTCAAGTTAAACAAAAGTATCGATTTGTCCAGCCACTTTGACAAATTCACAAAATTAAAGCACAATAAATATTCTATTAAAGAGCATTTCGACTTTCGAATATTAACTGTCTTGTAATATTGTCGTGTTCATAGTTTTTCTGCACGCATGTTATGTCCTGCCTTATTATAAAGATGATATATCAAAATTTTTCTCGTGTTTGCCTTATATATGATTTATAATTCTGATCATCAAAATATGTCGCTGTTGTGTCTTTTTTAATCTATTTGAGAGGAAATTTGTGACGCTTAAATTTAATACTTAGCATTTTGTTGAACTTTTATTTTTTCTATTTATACAGACACATTTTTACAACACATAGTATATAAAATACATGTATATATGGCACACACATGAGATGAAGTTTTGAACAACTGGCTGCATTTTTCTTGATCCTTTCTGTTTTTTCTTCGTCAAAATTTATAACGCATATGTTCTATAAGTAGTGTGATTGGTAATTCTTGAATGTTATCTAAATGCGTAATCTAAACTTTTTTTAACATCAGCAACAAAAATACCATGCGTTGGTAAACACAGTTAAAATTTCTACAATCGAACCTAAAGGTATTTAAAAAATGTACTTATCAATATATTTTAAGTTTCAAGTCAATATTGTTGCATTTTGATTATTTGATATCAGTTATACATTTTTATTCTCATGATGTTTGTTTGTTTGTTGTTTTTTTTGTATTTTTTCGGCACGTCAACACACAACTGGCCATATCGTGCCGATTGCTATAATAGGCTTAAAATGTTATGTAAAACTTTGTAAATGACAATAAAAATGAGTCAATTAGATCCTAGAATACAAGTTTATCTCTTTCAAATAATCAATGATGTTTTTTATGGAATTGTATTAAAGAGTTCTTTGAGTGAATTTACACGATAAAATCTATTACGGGCCTGTGAAAATTCATGACATTCAAGGAGAAAATGTTTGACAGTAAAATATTCATTACAAGCTACACAGAAAGGGGCATTGTCATTCATGAGGAGATACAAATGGGTAATTTTAGTGAGTCCAATTCGGCATCGAAGAAGAACTATTTGATCATGGCTGTTTGACAGAGATAGAGATGGTGACACATCAAGAGATGGGTTTATATCGTTAAGTTTATTAAAATATGATAAACAAGATCAACAAGAAAGGCGGCGTTCAATGAACGCAACCCCCATATGACCCAGCAACAAGAACCAATGGCAAGGAGCCCAGGCAGACCCCAAACAAAAACAGGACAGGGCAAAGACAGGTTAATCATTAAATGATAAATAATTTGTAACTGATTAGGAATTCAAAGAAAAGAATAATAGGCCCACAAAGGGGACAGGAGACCGGGGGAAGGGGGGGGGGGGGTAATCAAAGAAATAAAAACTAGAGGCAAAGGGGAAGATACTTACCGTAGACGAGAAAACAACAAGGGACACAAGCAAAAGTGTCACCAAAACAGTATGAAACAACATATACATACATCTGAGGAACACAGTGGGGCGCCGCCTTGGAACGGTCAGCAGCATAATAATGACTGCTGGGGAGTTTAAACCGGTTAATGGTGCACCAAACCTGGCTCTTAGCCCCACCATGTTCCTATAAACGAGACAGTGTAAATAAAATGAATCCCCGCCAAGTGAAATTCTAACAGTTGTCATGGTTACAAAAGGTTAAATAAGTAAAACACTAAAATGATCATGTAGAAACATATAAAAGTAAACCCAATGACCATAACAAAAGTACTCAATGTCCTAAAGGAAGACAGAGCAACAAGAAAATCACCTGCAAGGGCCCGACGAAGCAATGCAGAAGACGAACATTAAGACAATTCAGTCCCAAAGGGCTTTACGAACTATCCATCATAGAGTCTCCCACTTGGTCCGTCAGATGCAATCAAAAGAGGAAAGCGTAGTGTCTAACTGTAAAATGGTTGAACACTAAACATGCAGTATGTCTTAAAATAGTAGGGTCATAACCTCTTTTAATAAAACGTTTAATGATTTTAGTAAAAACAGCAGAAAAATTACCATGACCCAAAATCTTACGAAGTTTGTAAATCACGTCGCCATAAAAACCAGGCTGGCTAATCCCTAAATAGATAAATACAGAATCCCTAAAGAAAGCCCAACACGATAAAATTGAAAATGTTGCAGGCTCGGTTTGATTGAGCCTGTTCATAAGTTACGATTGTAAAATTTAGTAAAATATTCCGTAATTTATGATAGCGGTAGCCCTGTTTTAGAAGCTTGCTGGTAAAAACGGCATTGTCCAAATTTGCTTTCCATTCAGATGATATGAGTTTATTTATAGCCGATCTAACAATAAAATAGAGAAAAAAGAATCCCTAAAGAAAGCCCAACACGGCAAAATTGAAAATGTTGCAGGCTCGGTTTGATTGAGCCTGTTCATGTTTGTTTGAAAATTTAATGCTTGTTTAGGTATAACACCTACTTTTTCATTTTCACGTATACCTTCATCACTTGGAATCCAATATAATTTAACAGATTTTGTTTTAAGTACATCATGAAATCGTAAAAAGAAGTTTCTGAATCATGATATTGTCAGATTTTTTATGTTTAATGGATATTAAAACAGAAAGCGAGTCAAAAAATATCACAAATTTATCATGGGTATGCTGTACTATGTATGACAATGCTAAATCTATAGCTTTTGCTTCTGCGGTAAAAATTGATGCATTATCTGGTTACCTCACACTAGATGTAAAATTATTTCCAAAACACAGCTGCACCTACTTTGCAACCTTCTTTGAACCGTCCGTATAAATATGTATAAAATCTTTATGTTCTTCCTTAATTTCTAGAAACTTTTCTTTGAAATGTTCCGGTGAATTTGATGACTTTTTTTAAATTTGAAAGGTTAATATTTATTTTTGGGGAATGATTAGTCCAAGGTGGAACACCCTCCTCGTCATTTTGAAGGATACTGTCTGGATGAATCTTAAGTTTATCTAAATCATTTGTAAACGAAGGCCTAATGGTTTAATTTCCTTTGGTTTGTTAACAAATTTTTCAGTATAACTTGGATTGAAAATAATATTTTTAGCTGGGTGTTTGCTATTAGATGAAATTCTAGTTGCATATGGAGGTGATAGATTTTTTGACGTAGATGATGTGACGGTTCCCCAGCTTCATAAAGACTTTCTACAGGTGAGATGCGAAAAGCACTTAAAGCTAATCGCAAACCCTGGTGATGTATGGTATCTAGCATTTGAAGATATGATTTTCTTGCAGACCCATATACTACAGAACCATAATCTTGATCGGATAAGACTTGCCGCTGGCTCTTGTTGCTTGGTCGTGTGGGGTTGCGTTCATTAAACGCCGCCTTTCCTTGTTGATCTTTCAGTATAATTTCAGTAATGTGGAGGAATTTGATCCCAAATGTGTACTGGATAAAACCTTTCGAAAATGTGAAGCTTTTAGACATTTAGTTTTCAAATGTTTAATAATTATATTATGTGTTTTTTACCAAATATAATTCCTATAAAACTTAGCTTCATCAACAACTGGAATTTTAGAACCAGATATGTAAAGTTCATGGTCATTATGATGTTTCCGTAATCGACAAAAATGAACACATTGGGTTTTTGACTTTGCTTGTTGATCTTGTTTATCATATTTTTTGAAAATTAAAACCATTTGCTGTTGCCCACTTTTGAATTTTATCTAAATTTTGTTGAAGTTGCCTTTCAATTGTTCTCATACTTTTTGACCGATAGCAGTTTAGAAAATCGTCTACATATAGAGAACAATCTATGCCTGGTGTAAGAGCTCTAGCAATATTGTTTATTTTAAGGCCAAAAAGTGTAACAGAAAGTATGCTTCCTTGAGAAACACCATGATGAGAATACTTTAATTACATGAAAATTGCAGAATCGGTTTGCATGATAATGTTTGGGTGTGTCCGGGGGCGGCGTCCTGTGAACGTTGCCTTTGCCTTGTTGATCTTTATTCTTGGTATTTTAAATCACCCTTAGGATATGTTGCCTGCTTTTTAAATTTGTCTTTTGACGTCTTATCTGTGATATACAGGCTTCATAACCTCTGATACCCTTTCAAAATTCCATTTTAATTAGTTCCGCCCATTGTTTTCTCGTTTAGGGCACACGCTTTTCATTAACTGGGGACCATACGCCGCTTTCATGGAATGGCATGGAAGTGTCACATTGAAGGTTCCATGATAACCGCCGTATGAACACATCTGCGGATGTTTCTAAATTCAAAATTGTACTATTTCATCTTTAAATGTTAAATTCTGCTTAAGCCGGTGCTAGGGGGCGTGGACGGTAACTTGCACTTTCCAGTACCGTCCATGAACAGGCTCATCCGAGCCTGCAACATTTTCAATTTTGTCCTGTTGGGCTTTCTTTAGGGATTCTATATTTATCTATTATATTTGATTGAGTCTGTACATGACGGATAATCAACATCCTTCAAGCCCCCTAAAACCCTTCATTGACAATATTTCTTAGGGTTTTAATAGTCTTTCACGCCTCGAAGTTTTCACTTATTGAAAATATTCAATTGGACCTTCTACTTCTGTAGTATATAGTGGAAGTCATACCACCATTAAATCAATAGACAGTCTAATTCTCGTCCTAACATACTAGTAAGTAAATTGGTGGTACAACTGTAGTTTTATGTTGTGTGGCATCCCAGTCTGTTTGATTTTCTGTAAGGGAAACAAAATGAGATAACATCTACACTATAGTCTTATTAGCGCGTTCAATCATCCCGTCCTATTTCGGGTTATAAGGACAAAATATGATAAGATCAACAAGGAAAGGCGGCGTTCAATGAACGGAACCCCCTAGTATTTTGAATATCTAATAAGGAACATAAATTTGAAAATAATGGAGAACTTAAATTATCTCCCCTGATCTATGTATTTGAGTAGGAAATCCATATTAAAAAAACACTTTAGTAATAAGGGTCAGTATAAGCTGTATGTTATGGAACAGCAAAAGCCATTGTCCATTTAGTAAAGTCACACCCACGGACTATAATATACTCGTTATTCTGATTTGTCAAAGGGAGATGACCCAACTTATTTACAGCTAAAATATCCATAGGACGATGAGCCTTAATTTGTTTCAAGTGAGATTTCCCTTTTCCTGGTCCAGGTTTACTTCTCGCACAACCTTCACACTAACGAACCCAAAGTTCTAAATCATTAGCCATACCAGGCCAGTTAAAAATATGATAAACAAGATCAACTAGGAAAGGCGGCGTTCAATGACCTAGAGTCATGAAACCTTACAGGAATGTTAATCAGCATGTGAAGTTGTGCACCTGGGTATTTTCATGTGGATATATGTAGTATTTTTAGAGTTATTGCCCTTGACTGAGTAAAAATTTGCAATTTTCCACTTGTGTCGCATGTAACTCAAAAATATTTGACCTAGAGTCATGAAACCTTACAGGAATGTTAATCAGCATGTGTAGTTGTGTACCTGGGTATTTTTGTGTGGATATTTGTAGAGTTATTGCCCTTGACTTAGTAAAAATTTGCAATTTTCAACTTGTGTCGCACGTAACTCAAAAAATATTTGCTTCTTGCATTATTGCCTATATATACTTAAAAGGGTTATATATGGTCATTCCGCTGGGGGTGGGGTGGACAGGGAGACAAGAGTCAGATAGTAAAATGTCAGACTATGTGAAATATGACTTTGTTTTTGTGATTTTTGCCAGGATGCATGAATCTTGTGATAACTTTTAACATAGTGGGGAGAGGGGGAAAGTGTCAAATATTGATTTGTCAGACTATATGAAATATGAATTTGTTTTTGTGATTTTTGCCAGGATGCATGAATCTTGTGATAACTTTTAACATAGAAATGAACATTAGCCAGTTATATTTAATTTATTTATGTGCTGTATATGCAATTTATTTATGTGTTGTATATGACATTGTTCCTTAATTAAATTATTGTTTTGTACCTCTGTGTTGTTTTGGCTCCACATGATAAATATAATGGCCATCAAAAGTGGACTAGCCGGATAGCTGGATACTTCTACACATGAAATAATCCAAAGGTTTGGTCAGTAATCAAACCACAGTAGTGAGTAGCAAGTGATTTGAAGTAGAAGACATAAACCACTTAGCCACAGGGACTTTATGAAGCTACATGAATATATGAGCATTCTACAAATCGCTTTTTTACATACCGAAAGTAAAAGCTGTTAGCTGTTTGCCGTCTGAGCAAAATATCATATATTTTCATAGAAGCATTAGCACAGAAACACTTTCATTTAGTGTGTGTATAGAATATTTGTTTCATAAAACATCTTGTTAAATGCTTGCCAATTCATGGTTAATCATTTAAGCTCCACTTTGTGAAGAACAAAAAAAGTGGAGCTATTGTTAGAAACTATATAAGCTGTTCACTTTAAACTTGGGATACATATTTATTGTCATAAAGACTCCATTTCAAAGGGAAATACTGGTCTTAAAAATTGTTTCTTGTCAAGTTATGCCACCTTTTCAAATTAGATTTTGAGCTCGCATTATTTTTGTTCCGTTAAAGTCCATTTTCATAGAAACATTCCATATATGTAATTTACATGAAGGTGTAGACCTTTGAAAAATGATTTTCAACAAACATCTGTAGGACTCGATAAAACAGATATACAATTCATTACTCCTTGACGTGTGAAAAATGGTACAAATTCTTCTTGCATTGCAATCTCTGAATATATGTATTTCTATGTGTATCTCTGCATATATGTATCTCTCATGTACATTTACCTGTTTTTCTTCCTCCGGGATAATACAAGAAAATTAACCGTCAGATTTATTTCTTACATTTATTTACTTCAATTTCATAAGCTCTCCAAATAATACATTATTAAGTAGTTATAAAAATATAGTCCCAAAAATCAACATAAAAATTAACATATGAAATGTTAATACAAAATGTCATAAACACAAAAGGGCATCAATATAAAATGTTTACTCTTACATTATACTGATAATATTGAAATCTTACATTATGCTTATAATATTGACATAACTACACAACTTGGCCACATTCAACAATGACTTGTCCCTTTTTGTTTTGTATGTTTTTTCTTCTGGGGGTGAGGGACTACAATATATGACATTTACATTGGCTGGTGAAACAACGTGTATCCAGATGTTAAGTGTATGGGTAAGAAACACTCAAAATGCATCTAATTGCCAGGGCATGATATAATGGGATCCTGAAATAATGTCAACAATGCACAAACAGTCCAAATCTGATTGATGGAACCAAAAAGCGACATAGGAATAGCTTGATCAAATATGTGGAAGTTCTTAATTTTATTGATTGCTCTTTCAACATGAATTCTCTCTGCAGCAATGCTTTGAGTTTGTCTCACATCACTTTCAGTCATTTGATCATACTGTCCTAGGAATGGAGGAATGTTTAATTTTACTCCTTTTTGATCTAAAAGGTCTTGAATGTCAAATCCCTTGTCTGCCATCACACTATCTCCATTATTAAAGTTCAAACCTAAAAAGCCACTGCGTTCAGTAATGTCACGGTCAGAAATATTTCCGAAGTACAACTGACTAACAAATGTTATACATCCACAAGGGGCTATTCCTATTAAACCTTTAAGTGTATTTGAACTCTTATAATTGCTGTAAGTTTGACTTTTCAAAAGAAAAGAGGAAGACATTTCAGTTTTCAATTCTGTGCAGTCAATTATGACTCTAGTTGTTTGGTATTTTTCATTAAAAGTAACAGCATTGTTTTATCAACCTGATCTTTCCGGTGGCGATGGTAAACAAACGGAAACATACACAAATTATCAACCTGCTCCCTTGATGGCCAAACATTTATCGAACCTAGGCGTAAATAAAGAAACTTTGCCCAAGATATGATAATCACACTCACAAGGCCTAATGAATCATTGATTCTTTTTGCTAAATCAAATTCAAAGAGTCCTACCCTCACACGGCACAGAAATAACAAAAAAAAAACAGATTAGCTGGTGTCAGTTTCTTGCTTCTTTTTACTCGGTTTTCTTCATCGTCTGTGTCTTTCTTTGCATACATTACAATAATTTCACTTTTCTCTCTAGTATCAAATACTTCTATAGAAGAAAACCCTGTATAAAATTGCATCTCACTTGGTTTCAGGTTATTCATGCTGAAGTTGTTTGACTCTTTTTCTGTCTGAAGTTGTACAATGGCAGTTTTTAATTTCTTATTTTCTATAGCTACATATTTAGTCTTTCTTGTAAATAATTAACATGATCTACAATTTTTTGTTGTTGTGAATAACCTCATTTTCAGCCGGAGTTTCATTGGACCATTCATTCGATATTGGACCAGAAGTGATGATTATTTGATCTTCAATTGTAGGGTGATTCAAAGTTATTGGACGCTACAGCAGGGTAATGGCAGTCACTTTATAGGTAATTTTCATCATGTTTCTGCTGAAGAGAGTGGCTTGTAAAAATGCACTTTGTCTTTCCAACTGTTTCTTGTTTTAAATACTTGCGATTAGAAAATCCAGATTTTTCAAAGGCATCCTTCTCTCTCAAAGTGCAAAGAACATACAAATGTGTACTTGCCGACCTTCAGGAGAGAAAAAAATCTCACAGGTTAAGTTATTGCCAGATTGTATATAACAGTATAATAGGGTTATGATTTATCTTTTGAGTGATATAAAAACCTGTGTAATATAAATAGAATATGTAGATGAAGTTTCACAGACTTACAAATAGTCTAAAAAAATGCTTAAACCTTTAAACTGTGCTTAAACTATAAATTTTATAAAAGAAAAATATAAGTAAAAGATACAATTTATGGAAATGATTGTTTTCCGATGAATCCATTTTATTTCTAATATTCACTGATTAATGAGATTGACACTGCAATTTCATTTACTAAATACTCTGGAAAGACTCTGGTGTGAAACTAACCATGAAGTGTGGCCCTTCATTTCTCCTTATTTTATTTAGCCTAACAGATCGAAGTGGATTAGTGGCTCCAGGAAAACTATGGTAACTAGGCTTTCCATGGCCAGGAATTTCATCATAACCAGGTGTGTGGCATTCCGGTACACAGCAGATTTTATTGGACTTGAAAAGAAACCATTCAAAATTATAGTTTATATGCATATGAGTGCACAACATTTATGTGATGATTAGTAATTGTTGTCAAAAAATATAGAACTACCATCATTTCTGTCCTATAAAGTATTTTTTTCTAGAAATTTCTGTACACTATTTGCTAAATGCCTACAATTACGCTGACTGAATCTGCATGACTCAAAAATAGTTTTCCACTCACTTTATAAGGAGTATTTGAGCGTATAATATGATAATTACACTGGAACATTTCATAAACATAAAACCAAGAAAATGCCGGTAAAGATCGCAAAAATATATGACACATTAAAATAAAGACGCGATAGTTGATAAAAAGATAAACCTGAAGAATAACGATAGCATATCAATATTGCAAGTAGGGAAACTATGAAACGTTCGTGGCCTGAACGATAAAGGAACTCCACTGAGGTCCAAATGCCTAAAAACAAAAAAACAAAAACAGATTTTCTTATATAGAACAGTTGGGGCATTTAGAAAAGAAAGATAATGCAGAGGATAATTAAGAAATATTCTTAGAAGTAAAATGAAAATCTATTTGTGTGCTTTTATTTGTCCGATTTGAGTGAAAATTACACTGTTGTAATTGAGGGAGTTGTAATCACTTCAATAAAGTTCGTCCTTCGACTGGTATGTAAAGCATGTATTTTCAGCATGACAACGCTCTTGTACACAAAGGAGCTTCTATGATTGATTTTCATCGAGAAAAACTAGTGACTCCTTAAACATCCACCTGGCACCCTTTGATATTTTCCTCATTCATAGACTGAAAAACTTCTTGCAGGTCATCGCTACGAAAATTGAAATAGACTTGGGTCGGCCATTTTTGAAAGGCATACCTAAGGAGGACTAAGTTGAAGCATTTGAAAATTGTAATTAAAGTTTGATACTTTGTACTGTCATAGAAGGAGATTATTCCGCAGGGTTGAATTAGAAAAATGTAAAATATTTGCTCTTTTGTTAAATTTAATGACCATATTGCATAACATATTGACCTACCCTCGAAAATTAGCCTTTGAATTGAACTAGTTTTTGTTATAAAGTTAAAATGGGATATAGAATAATTGCATTGTCTACATCTCTCTTTTGTTATAAAGATTTTGTAAACATCTTTAAAAGCAAAAAGTTGGTTATTACTTTAATTCGTTTCATAAATCAAAGTGATATTATGCCCATTCAATGGTATAGAGTGAGTGAACAGGTGAAAGTCGTAATAAGTTTACATTTTTCCATTATTCCCTTCAATTTTATAATTTACTTTGAATTCAACTGTAAATTTAGAAATGAAATTTCTGTAAATATCCTTAAGAATGGTATGAAAAGCCGCTTTATCCCTCATGTACAGACTCAATCAAACCGAGTCTGCAATTCTCTTGTAATTTTGTTGTGATTAATGCTTCCGAGGGATCACTTTGTTTCCAGATTTTTATATCAAACAAATGTTATTACAAGTATCTGTTTACAGTCATTTTACTCATTCTTTAGCACCTTGGAAAAACATGTCTATTCCATACATGTATATTTTTACATATTAATTTCATGTACTTGCCAAACAATTGCCAGAAACTAATATTTTATTCAAACGTTGGCTCGTTTTTCTCTAAGACTACCCTTTATCTACATAAAACTATATGTCATATTAGTCTGCCTTCGCGCTACATGACACATGTGTCATATTATGACTGTAAAATTTCAAGTAGAACCTATTTTCTTTCTTTGACATTCTGATTGATTTTGAAATGATATCAAAATATGATAAAGGAAAGCTACGAAATCTAAAACGAAACCACAAACATCGACATGTCATTAAAACTTAACATGTCGTTTTGACTTAACTTTTGACTCTTCTGTGCTGATCTTAATTCTTAAATAAAACTTGTATTACTTGTTTAAACTATTCATTTGATTAACCGTCAAATGTATGTAAATGAAATGGGTGATGTTTATGAAGTTTTATGAAGGTTCAAATATTGACTATTTGTACTGTCAAAATGGCATACTGGGTTCATTTATAATCTTCACTGAGTGAGTAGATCACTTTCTTGGTATCTGGTGCGCACATATTCATCGTTAGAGAATACTGATAGAAAAAGATAGTGCTCGGCATCCTTACAAAGGTTCCCACATATACAAGTCGGACTTTCAAGTGATTTTTTAAAAGGTCAGCATGTATGTTGCTACAATTGTTCCTTAAACGAGCATGTAAAACTGACAAATATCTTATACAAAACAAAAAGTGTTTAGGTACTACGGTGGCTTTAAACTTTTCTTTCATTCTAGATTTAAAATATTCAATGAATTAATTTCTCGAATTTCGGTGTCTAATGCATTCCATAATTCAGTAGCAGATGGTATAAATGATTTGTTGTACGTTTCGGTGCGTCTAGCTATGGTTATGTAATTGTTGTTGTTTCTTAACGAGTAAGCTGTTGTTTCTGAAACTAGCAATGAAATATGTTTCCAAGGTATTGTGGAAGAAGACCATTTAAGCTTTAAAAACCGTAACTATTTTTTGTATTTTACGCCTATGTGAGAGGGAAACCCACCCAACTTCATTTATAAGCGAATTGATCGATACCGACCTGGTAAGACCTGTTACTATGCGTGCTGCATCATACTGTAGTTGTTCAAGTGATTGTTTTTTCGTATACTGTACATCCTCATTATCATTAAAAAGGAGAGTAGGCTTTTCGGATGTAGTTGATGAAAAAACATAACCTCCGTTTTATTGGGATTTAAACTTACAAGCCATTGTTTTTTATATCGAAAAGATAAAATATTTCTTTCAATTTGTAATTTTCTGTTTTTCTAAACCTCCTTTATTAAAATATTTGAATCAGGTTTCTTTAGATTTAATTAGATAGTCCAAATAACAATGAAGTGCTGAGAATTGAAATCTGAACGCAATTAGGTTTCATTGTGGGAACATGATTTACAAGCGCGTGGAATGTTGTATTAATTCAATTCTTTTGCGCTTTGTGTAATAAAATATTTTCAAAGAGATGCACAATTCTGCAAAGCTGTCAACACAGGTACTCGTAAATTTTAATAAAACATCGACAAAGATTTTTTTTCTCTTCATTTAAATGAATGGCTTATTCATTAAACTAACATGATTTCCAAAGCACTGCTATGGTACATTACATTTTGGGAGCTTCACTACTCGATGTAAGGTAAAGATGATTTAGATAAACTTAAAATTAATCCAGACAGTATCCTTCAAAATGACGATGAGAATGTTCCACCTTGGACTTAATTAGGCATGATAAAATTCTCCGAAAATAAATATTAACTTTTCAAATATTAAAAAGTCATCAAATTCACCTGAACATTTTAAAGAGAAGTTTCTAGCAATTAAGGAAGAACATGAAGATTTTATATATATGTATACGGACGGTTCAAAAGAAAGTTGCAAAGTAGGTGCGGCTGCGTTTGAAAATAACATCTAGTATGAGTTTACTAGATAATGCGTCAATTTTTACTGCTGAAGCAAAAGCTATCGATTTAGCATTGTCATACATAGCACAGCATACCCATGATAAATGTGTGATACTTTCTGACTCGCTTTCTGTTTTAATATCCATTAAAAATTAAAAAAAAATCTGACAATATCATGATAAAGAAACTTCTTTTACAATTTCATGATATACTTAAAACAAAATCTGTTAAATTATATTGGATTTCAAGTCATGTAGGTATGAAAAAGTAGATGCTTTAACTAAACAATCATTAAATTTTCAAAACAATGACTTATTGTTACCTGCTTGTTATTTTAGACCGGCTATAAATAAACCCGTATCACCTGAATTGAAAGCAATTTGGGACAAATGTGTGATACTTTCTGACTCGCTTTCTGTTTTAATATCCATTAAAAAATTTTAAAAATCTGACAATATCATGATAAAGAAACTTCTTTTACAATTTCATGATATACTTAAAACAAAATCTGTTAAATTATATTGGATTCCAAGTCATGTAGGTATACGAGGAAATGAAAAAGTAGATGCTTTAACTAAACAATCATTAAATTTTCAAAACAATGACTTATTGTTACCTGCTTGTTATTTTAGACCGGCTATAAATAAACCCGTATCATCTGAATGGAAAGCAATTTGGGGCAATGCCGTTTTTTTATAAACTTCACGATATAAACTCATCTCTTGATGTGTCACCATCTCTATCTCTGTCAAACCGCCGTGATCAAACAGTTCTTCTTCGATGCCGAATAGGACACACTAAAATTACCCACTCTTATCTCCTCACAAATGACAATGCACCTTTCTGTGTAGGTTGTAATGAAAATTTTACTGTCAAGCATTTTCTTCTTGAATGTCATGATTTTTCACAGGCTCGTAATAGATTTTATTCTGTAAATTCACTCAAAGAACTCTTTAATACAATTCCATCAAAAAACATCATTGATTATTTGAAAGAGATAAACTTGTATTCTAGGATCTAATTGGCTCATTTTTATTGTCATTTACAAAGTTTAACATAAGATTTAAGCCTATTATAGCATTCGGCACGATATGGCCAGTTTTGTGTTGACGTGCCGTAAAAATACAAACAAACAAAGAACGCTCTCCAAAGGTTTTTTCTGCATACGAGAGGTACAGAGAGTAAAGTCCACAGATGTTTAAGAAAGATTTATTAATTAGAAAATAAGTGTTTGGTTTGTTAGACTACAATGAAGTATTACCTTATCTTTTTTTCTTCTTTCCCGTTTTCTTCTGGAAAAAAAGCATTGTATTTTTAAAAAGTATATTATCACTACAAAACATGTTTCAAGTTTATTGAATATTTATCTCTATCTAAAATACAAAAAAAATGCGAGACAAATATATGTCATTATCAAAAAAAGTTTCGTGAATGTTTTCTATAGATTAAGATTTCTTTCTCTAGTTATTAAGAGATCGAGAGTAAGCAACGCTATGAAGCTAATCACTTATTTCTGACACAATCAGGCAGTACGTTTCCTGTGCTTGTATGACAATTTGTAGCATTTTTATTTATTTATTTATTTATTTATTTTCATTTTAATGGTAAAGATGTTTTAATCTCATTTGCCTACTTGTTATTTTATATATTAGCGTTTTATATCGGATCTCAAATTAGTGTCTTACATTTTAGTGTTGTATGGCTGTCACTACTCTAATAAAACCAATACAGTGTTTGTACTTCAAAGCAATTGTTAATGATATAACATGATGTTTACATTGTAGTTATCAACATAAAAATTATCAGACAGACTGTGTCTGACATAAATGTATATACATGCTATGAGTTACCATTTTATTTTAAGGTAGGTTTGTATTAAACAAGTCCATGACAGTGTTATCAAGCAAATATTTGATCTATGTTCTATCTATCGCATGAAACAGTAAAACGTCTTAAGGCCAGAGACACATCTTTTATATCAAATAAATGTAATACCAACCTTTTTACATATAATATAAATGGTTGTAAAACATATGTATGTCGTTTATATATTCAACAAATGCTAATATACCAGATATCGATGCCAGAAAGTAATATTGTACCCAAACCGCGTCTCGATTTCCCTTGAAATAATGCTACATTTGCATAACATTACAAATACAGATGTCATTTTAGTCTACAATTGAGCTACATGAAATATTTATCATCGGCTAAATGTAAAATTTCTAGGAAAACCATTTCCTTCATTTTCTCCGACATTCTGCCAACAGAAAGTGGGTTCTTTTGCGCCGTTATATTTGACATACTGAGTTTACTAAGGATCTATCATTTTCTTGTTCCTGTAGCACACGGGATACGGACAAAAGCCCCCCGGACGAAAGCCCCCCCCCCCCATTTAAAAATGACAAGGTGGACAAAAGCCTCCTCCCATGAAATTTACATGTAGGACAAAAGCCCCCCCCCCCATAAAAAAATACAGGTAGGACAAAAGCCCCTCCAGTCCATCAAACAATTGTTATGGAGAATCTCGTCAGTTTAAAT
>NW_026855034.1:0-49796 GCF_026571515.1 Ruditapes philippinarum
GTTCTGTAGATTATTCAACAATAAACTGCATCTTTTGTTATGCAACTATCCAAAAAGGTATGATTTTCGAAATATCTGTATGTATGAAATATCGGAAAGTCACTACCAGAAAATTTCAACACAACGATGTTCCTGATCTTCCAAGCCAATTTTAGTTCTCCGGTCTTTTCACTGATGAAAAATTTTCCGTACGTACAAACAGACAACAAATTAAATTTCCCTTCTTAAAATTGGCAAATAATTATCCTAGTGAGTTCGACGAAAAGCTTTGTTATCAAATTGTTTAAAAAACACTTGACTTATCAGAAGTAACGCCTTCAACTTTGGAGACCGCTAAAGCCAAATGTAATGTCTTAATATGATTTAATTTTAGAAACTAAAGTCAGAAGACTGACCAAGAAATTTTCTAGAAAGTATGTCCTGATAATGTCTTCTAATGATTATTTTGTGGGATTGGATCTACAGAATGATCGTTGGTATAGGCTTAACTCTAGTTACTACGACCAATATCCTTACGAAGAATTATTTGGAGAAATTGTTGGTGTAAGAAATGATAACCCCGAAGTGTATTTCAAAGAACGTTATTTTGGTGACGACAATTTTATCACTGTAGACCTTGAATCTGATGAGATACATATATATCATCCTCAGATGGAATTTGATGATATCCCAAATGGAGGTCTTGTTGATGTAAACATTACACATGCTAATATCACCAATGATACAGTGGTTGCAATAGTAACAAAGACGATTGAAAATATATGAAGAATCTTGTAGTTTCCGATAGTGAACAGAATGTGTCAAACCGCGAAGAAGAATATCAAAGTGATATAAATGACGTTAGAACAATCACAGTTTTCAACCTGAAAATATTCCAGATACTAGTGCAAGTGATGTTTCGTGTGTGATGAATACACCTGGAATATCTTTAAATGAACAATCTTCATCATCAGCATCATCATCAAGATCTTCTTCCATATCTGGCAATAAACGAGAAGATAAAATCAACTGCAACCAGCTTGTACGTAGGAAAAGACTTCAATGAATATGTTGAAATGCGTTTCACTGTTTTTACCTTTCGGAAAGAAAACAGTTTACTCAAATATGTATGAATAATCAATCTGTCTTAGCTCTACTGACCAAATCTGACAGCATTTAACATGTGATCCTGTATGACCTAGTGGGAAGGTGTAGATGGACAGGGTACTATCATTATCCGTGCAGAAAGATAAGTACGAAATTTTATCCGACTAAACATGGATTTCTTTTGCATAACGATACATGTTGTTACTGTTTTACGAAAGCACCGGACGCCAATCTTCTCAGAGAATTATAAGGTCGAGAAATTTATGCTCGAAAATAGGGAAGAGTGGATGCGTGAGGTATATTGTTTAAATGTGGAGTTTGGATAAGAGTCTTACGCAGAAGCGTGCATAATGATATCGAGCTTCAATACATATTTCATGAGGAATAGCAGATTATCATTCTTCAATCGATGTCAACTGGAAGGAACGTGTCAATGCCAAAGATAAGGGACTATTCGAATAAAATTGTGAACTTGAAGAATATTTTCATAGTCCTCCTTTTTTCAAAAAGTAAACTTCGGTGTAATATTGAATGTCCGCATTGCAAGTTCTCGGACGAGTCAGATTTTTACTAAATATGACATCCACATATGAAAGTTTCATTGAAAAATAACGCAAATGGATATAAGGATTTTCAAAAATATATACACATTTTTATACATTGTCACGTTTCCATCTCACTCATTCTTTATATTAAACAAAAGGCGGTGTGTTTAGAATATATATTTTAAACAGTCCACAAAGCAATTATATTGATACAGTTACATTTCTCTAGAAAAATCATTTATTTTATGCGAAATACAACACAAACCCTGAGTTTTTTTATTAGGTTTTAGTATATCAGTAACGCAGTAACATCAAAGGCTGTGGATTGTTTGTTAAAGTCGCCACTGAACCAACACAGCGTTTGCAGTGCGACTTCATGCAATTGCGGGCCCTAGTTGCATTGTAGAAGATCTTATTGCATAGTTATGACAATAATACGACATTCCATGTGCATGTTCCTAATTAATAGCATCGGCTTGTGTTTACTTTAAGTTCAGAGTGTGTGCGTAAGCTAGGGGTTCAATTTTATTCCAACCTGTCTACAGGCGATGAAACTGCACAACTAAACCAATTATCAAGCCACAGAATCATTTAGATCTGAAGATTTGGAAAATAAGATTCTATGTTAAGTTGTATATAAGACAGTCTTAGATGCACTTAAATGGGAATTCATGTGGGTTTTTGTAGCATATAGGTTTATAGCTACTTATTGCGTAATTAAAGTGCCATTATGCTATTTTATTTCGTTGTCAAGTTGAGTTCAATTGGCAAAATATTCCAAAAGATTGTTCATTATAAATGTCATTGACCAAAACTGATGATAAAACAATAAAATACAACAGTACCTTGAAGTATAAAAAATACTGCTCCACCCTTTTTTATCAATTGAATGTTAACATTACAGAAGGATATTAAATCTATATAATTTCTATGAATCACTTGGGATATTGATTTTACACTTGACTATGAAACTGAAACTCTATAGTTTGACTTTGACCTGTATACCCACTATTTTCAACGCTTGGGTGGGCATAATGTCATTTTAACATGTTTAAAGCAAGATTACGTTTTCAAATTGTTTCGTAATTAAAGACAATTATGATTTTTTGTAAAATATTTTGTTAATTAAAATATATGAATCATTTCTTTTTATAGTCAATGGAAATGTACTATTGTATCTAATACACCTGTATTTTTATAGGTGGGTCACATCTTTATGTGTAGTGGAAATTGCCGTTCTCTAAGGAGTAGTTACTGTGTTTATTATAATTATTCTGTCTAATTTATGATATACTAAATGAAATTTACCTTCACATTGTATCAATTATAAAACGAAAAAATATCTTATTAAGTAACTGGCCATTAAAGAATGTAGTTACATGAGAATTATTAGTTATGAGATTAATCATAGCTTATGATTAAACGTTTCACTGACTGGTGGGGACATGTTTTAAAACACATGCAATGACTTGTGATATACAGGTTTTTAATTAATATAAGCCTGTTCTTAGCTTTCCATGCCTATGCTTACATCTATTCTATAAAACCTTAAGGTAGCCTTATTTTCTAAAGACTATATTGAATATGATCATGTTATAGACTTGCTCCGGAATAAAGGATATTTTGGGTTTCCCCAGCTAATCAGGAGTCACAAACAAATTTTTACGAAAATAAGCACAACAGGTTGACTCATCTATTGTGACCGATAGTGCACCGTGAAGCTATAACGGTAAAAAATTGATTGTACGCAAAACAAAATTGCTGAGTTCCAGATAACATCTTTTATATGAGTCACTTCAGACTGGATGATTAAACTTTCAAAGGGTCGACAAACAGAGATACGCCGGAACTCCGCAAATGTGGGTCTTCCCATAAAATCCCGAGGTACAAAAATAATTTTACAGTTAATATATGGTAATTATATCGAAAATAAGCGTAACGCGTTCATTACTCTATTATGAAAGTGCATGCACTTCTGGAGAATGGTTAAAGTATTTATATTTTCTCGATTGATGTCCTTTAATATTTGAGGTTAAATGTGGTAAATTGTAAGGATTATTGCATCTCCATAATAACTATTTATCAATTAAGAAAGGTACACCGTTTTCAAATGTTGAGGATATTGCTAGAACGCAAGTTCAGTTAAAGATTAAGGAATGTTACGTTTCTTATATTGTTGATATAAAAACCTAACAAATAAGTTAACTTTTTGATGTAGTTTATTTGCCTGTTTTAATTTATGGAAGAAGCTATGGTAAACGGGTTGCTCACTAAAAGAAATACAAACATTTTCTCATATTTCACAATGGGTCTCCACGGCCGAGTGGATAAAGTCATCGGCTTCAAATCACTTGTCATTCACTGCTGTATATTCGAATACCAGGGACTTGTGGTAACACCAAAAATAGAGAAAATAAGAATCCCCAAAGAAAACCCAAAACGGCAAAATTGAAAATGTTGCACGCTCAGTTTGATAGAAATAGAGGAAAACAGAATCCCTAAAGAAAGCCCAGCAAGACAAAATTGTAAAATGTTGCAGGCTCGGTTTGATTGAGCCTGTTCATGGACGGTACTGCAAAGTGCAAGCTACCGTCCACGCCTCTAGCACCAGCTCAAGCAGAATTCAACATTTTACATGAACTGGTACAATTTTGAATTAAGAAACATCCGCAGATGTGTTCATATGGCGGTTATCATGGTACCTTCAATGTGACACGTAAAGGCCATTCAATGAAAAGCGCAATGGCCCCCAAGTAAAAAATTCGTGTGCCGTAAACGAGAAAATAATGTGCGGAACTTAATAAAATGGATTTTTGAAAGGGGATCAGAGGTTATGAAGCCTGCATATCTCAGATAAGACGTCAAAAGACACATTTAAAAAGCAGGCCACATATCGTAAGGGTGATTCAAGAGTATTCAAGTGAGAAATACTGAAGAAAAAAAACATGAAAATAGCCGAATAGAAAGAACTAAATTACCACAAGCACAACAATAATGTCGTGCTGAACGAAATATAACATCCCTGATTGAAATAACGGGGCGACCTTTTAAAGCCTCCACGTGGCACAAACAACGCTGATGTGGCAATAAAGATAAAATAAGAATCCCTAAAGAAAGCCCAAATCGTTAAAATTGAAAATGTTGCAGGCTCTGTTTGATTGAGTCTGTTTATGGACGGTACTGTATAAGTGCAAACTACCGCTCACGCCCCCAAGCACCGGCTTAAACAGAATGTAACATTTAATCATGGTAATGGTGAAATTTTGAATTTAGAAACATTCGCAGTTGAAAAGCTAACAAATAACTAAACTTTTTTAGGTAGTTTATTTGCCTGTTTCAATTTATGGAAGAAGCTATGGTAAACGAGTTGATCACTAAATTAAATACAAACGTTTTCTCATATAGCACAAGGGGTCTCCATGGCCGAGTGGTTAAAGTCATCGGCTTCAAATGACTTGTCCTTCACTATTGTATATTCAAATACCGTCAGAGACTTGTAGGAACACCTAAAGTCTTCCTCTGGCAGTAAAGCTAGATAGTCGCCTTATGTACTTTACAGTATAGGTGTTTCTCTTTAAAACAAATACGCTAGCTACAAGCTGTGTAATCTCAAATCGTTCAAAAGATTCTTAAAAATATCAAAATATCAAGCGCAGGAGTTCTGGAAACTAATATTGAGTGATTATAATTGTTTCAATAGAAGATCACTAATCAAGATCTTATATAATACGTGTTTGTTCTTAGCATGTTATGTTTTGTGTAGTTCAGTCATATGGTATAAGAGTTTAAAAGGCGGAACATTCGTAGAATTTTATGCTTCGCCGAAAACTGAACTCTTCATGGCTGCTGCTAAAATATATTTGAAATCTGCACGTCCCGATCTTTAGATCTGGTATATTTCCGGAAGCCTTTAGGAGCTTTATTATCTCTGAGAATATATACAGTGAGGACAATGGATATGACAGCGAAGCTTGTTCTTTGAAATTTGCACAGCAAAGAGCTGATTGTTTGATGCTGTTTATGAACCACTTTTTTCTGGTATAGATATTTTTGTCCATTTCAAATCTTTGGGGCATCAGTTCTTCGTGACGAATAAAGCTCATCTGGCTCAATTAAGTACAGCTTTTTTTAAAACATGACCTAAAACCCGTTGCAAAACATTATTCAGTCGGTTGGTAATTAGATTCCAGTTCAAAGAGCTCAATCAGGTATCTTTGAGATGGAAGTGGCCAATACCTTTTTTGTCAAAGAATAGCAACGTTTGTTGTTATATATAACAAATTCTTTGTTTGTCGTAGACATTTTATAATAAAGAGTTGCTGGCTCTAAACAAAATGTTTAAATTTTGCTCCTTAACAGATCAAACAGTATCACAGATTTGTAGTCTTTTCGTAGTAAAGCTAGTGTAGTAAGTGTGATATTTAACATGCCCGTGAAATATCAATGTTTCGCAAATAAGATATGGTGAAATATCAACATAATCATTTGTTACGTTACCAACATGAACTGTGGTCATCGGTCATCAACTCTGCTGGGTTAAGTCTTTTAGTATCACAAACAATCGGTATTCTGATTCTCTTTTGCGGAGATTCTAAACCGATGTTACTTAATGAAGTTCCAGGGCAATCAACATCAAAATATTGATTTTCAGTTTGATTATTAGCAAGTGTTTCTATAATTTGAACATGTTTTTTGGTGAGAACAAGCAAAGTGTTATCTGCTAGGCATACATGTGTTATTGTTTCCCTAGATATGTTCTCATCTTTCAGAGGAAACTTGTATACATTTACTTTATTTCGTTATTTTCTATATTCAAGGTCGTAAACATAGGCATCCATCAAGTGACCTTTCCATTTAGTGAAATATATCTCAGGTTTTGTGTTCGTATGCCAAAAATATTTCTATAAAGAATGTCATTTTCAGGAATCAGTTTAAACCACGTGTCGTTTTTAGTATTAAAGTACATAAGGGGGAACCTTTCTCGCCGGTCATGATCAAAACATCACATTTACATTTACTTTCATGTAACGTTCGTTCAGATTTGACTGAAACCACAATATCATTAAATATACCATTAGAAGAAGCTTCTCGCAAAAGAGAGCCGGTAACATCTTGTATATCAATTGTGTCAAATAGTTCTTTAACATTTGCATTGTCTCATCACCCAGTCGTTAGGAACGATAACCTTTCGTCGATTGATACATAAGAAAGACGTTCGTCATTAAATTACTTTTATATAAATCCCTTTGAAAAGTACAGAGCACATTTGGGTTTAATATCTTCGGGCAAATGTCGTTCTATATAAGTAATACCATATGGAACTTCAAAATTGTACACCGAAGCTAGTTTCAGTACGTTTACGTAAATTTCTTCCATAATTTCAAAAGCACGAAGTCAATCGATGCAAAAAGATTTTAGACCTTCACTCATGAAGTATTTTGCTTTTTGAAGAAGAAGCTCTACATTGTCTATGTTGATACCTGGTACCACGCCATATAGGTTCATGATTGCCATCTGAACTGAATTTGGCGTACCAATACTTACATCCACAATTCCTACAATAAATGCATCAGGATGTAATCAGAAATAACAAAATAATGTTACAATTGACATGTGTAATGAGCAGAATTTCTTTTACCCCTTTCATAATAACAACAATAAAAAATGTATAACACTAAACTCAGGCAATGCACTTATATTTGTATCGTAAAACTTATTTTCAATTAGTTTGGTAACTTTCTGTTATCTCTGATTTTATTTAAATAGATCTGCTATATTAAAGAATAAAATCAAGACGAAATGACTGTTATACTCAATACAAATACGAATTCATTACCTTTTCGCTTTTGTGGAAAATTTGCACTCATCGCTCTATCAAAAAAGGACTTGAGACAAGCACAAATTGATGAAATCGTTTCGTCTGAAGAATATATTAAAAACATAAATGTCTGCGATAAAACTAAAATAAAGGGAAAAAACGAATTCCTCATAAACGTCAAAAACAGCGAAATTAATGATTCATGGAAACTTTGATTTATGTTTCAAATATTCTGACCAAAACACAGAAAAACATGACATCAATACAGTTGCTGAGAAATTTTCAAAGTTTTTCTTAACGTTTCAATCCATTAAAACAGGTTTTGCAAGTCGACCTTCCACAACTAATTTTTAAAATGATCATAACAATGGTTTGGGTCTCAGTGCAAACGTGTACGAAATTTATACCATAAGGCTCGGAAATCCTACCAGTTAAACAAAAATAGCATGAATAAATCTAGGCTACAATCTGCTAGTAAATACTATAAACAAACCATGAATACCTTTATGGTATAATAATGAACGTACATTGCGTGCGCTTAGCTCAAATCAACCGAAAGATTACTGGACTCACTCTTTTAAACCTCATGAGCAAAAACAGTGCCAAAAATGTAACTTAAGAGACATTGCCGATGAGATGCATTATCTGTTAATATGCCTTTTTTCAGAACTAAAAGAAGACAATTAATGTCAAAGAGAATTGAAGGAACTACTTAACACAAATGATAGCCAGACCCTTACAAAACTTTAGCTTAATATATGTTTAATTTGTCCTGAAAAAAATAACGATTGATAACAATCTTTACTTTATTTTTACTTTTTGTGTTTGTTATTCTGTTGTTTTCTTTTTTGTTTTTTTTTAGGGGTTGGGGTTTTTTGGTTGTTTATTTATTTTTTTATTTTTTTTTTTTTTTTTTGGGGGGGGGGGGGGGTGTTACTTTTGTTTGTTTTGTTTTCTTTCCTTATTTTTATTAACCACCTTCATTCGTTGTCATTACAATTATACAATTATGAATAGCCTGTTTCAATGCAAGTTTACAACCGTCCAATGAAACTTTACACCTGTTCTTTTTCCAGATATGTTACGGAAACCCCGTTATTGTTAGGTTTTTTCAAGGTCAGCCCGGTTGTACATAGACCAAATAAAAATTATTGGCTACTTTATTCATAAATATTTGACTATTGTAAGTTCACTGAGTTGTTTTATTGTTGTTAGCTTATTAGAGATTTTTAGCTTGAGCCGAACCGACAGACGAAGACGGAGACGGCTATTTTTCTAAGGAGGCGTTTCAAATGATTTCTTTTAAAGATTGCATTTAGCTATTACTAAAAGCTGTTCATAAGTGTTTTCTGAATATCTAATTTCATTAATCAGAAGATTTCTCGACACTATCTTGGAACTTTGTTTTAAATAAAATCGTTGTATGATAATAAATTTTCCCGAATAATTTGAGCAAGCGGCCTCTTTTTTTCTTTTCGTCTCTGTGTGCGTTGCGGCGTAGGATCTTCTTGTGACGATGAAAGTCCATTAGCAATGTTTTATCTCAAATCTGCTGATGTTCTTGGTTGATTATCCTGGTGGGACTGACCTGCTACTCGACTAGCCTTGTGTTCTCTCGTGTCGACCCCGGCATGCTGAAGACGGTGCGCAATAGCATCTATTGCAATTCCTCTACAAGATAACCGAAACTCATCAGTTTGATATTAAAATACGTTTAATTTGCATATTTGTATGTAATAAGATAAAAAAAAAGTAAAAGAGTAAACCGATCAGGTAAGCAGAATATGAATTATAGTGTGAAATTACAGATTGAATGTTTTGTTGTGTCTTTTTTTTTCTCACCTTCCATTTTACATTTGATATTTATTATCGACAATTTGCGTAAAATTGTCCACGTGAACTCCATGCGGGAAATTTCGCTTTATATGAATGATAAATTATGAAATATTACGGTACAAAAAATAATAGTAGTTAATGAAGTATTGTTAAGTTATTTCAACACAATTGTTTTTATTTCACATGCATACATTTCTCTTATTTTAGGTAACAATGGACAATGAATCAATCAATCAAAAAAAATGAATAACATTTCAAAGGCCTTGATTAATGCTCCCCCGACACCACCTGTTACTTTGGACTTATTTGCATGCTTTTAAAACACATTCGACAAGAGTCTTATCCGATTCTAAATATACAAAAATGATATAAGTTATATACTTTTCTGAATCGTTAAAGACATTTGTAGTGACAAAAAATGTGTTTTCTTTTATATGTTCCATTCGGTTCTTCAAGTGACCTGGAAAACTCCTGAGACAGTTTTAGATCTCTTAGAAACTCTTCGTATTTCATCATTCAAGCCTCAGAAACCTTTTGCAAGAAACGGAGTATTTCTTGTCCTTATTAGGTTTCAATCATACCAGAAGTTTATGATGATGTTGCCATTGTTCAACATATCAGTGCCAAGTGCGACTATGCTATGGAATTAAGGTTGCTTTTCCCGATTTTCTATCTACGTCAAAAACATTTGTCGTTTGGCCACAGGGTCATGAGTGGCAAGCCATGAAAGGTACCTTGAACAGAATTCCTATATATAGCCGTGATAGCAATTGATGGAATTTCTTATGAAATCAATAGCCCTATGAATAAAACACAAAAACAGTTTTATTCAGGATATCGAATATAAAATATATACAAAGTAGGTTTCGTGGTCATCAAAACGATGCCAAGCAGCATCATATGTTACCTCAGATCGGCACTGATTTACCATTTCCACAATAGTGCGTTGAAATTGTCGAGAACATTTATCCGACTTATGACCATATTGTAACACCATACAAGTCAGCTCAAATACACAGTAAAAAGGGGCCTAAACAAAGAGTGCCTAAAACAGAGTTACTGTAGTAAAATACTATATGTGTTTAACTCGCTGTAGCAGAGATTAAACGATACAATCTCTAGTGTATGGAAACATACAGGGAATGCTCTTCCAAAATTGTATATATTTGTACCTATCTTACTTGTCATAAAAGGTTATAGGATTTACTGTTTAATTATTTAATTGAATAATTAATATTTTGAGATAACCCACGAATATTCTACCCGGTGTTTGTATCCGGCTATCGTTAACCGTACACGCTGAAAATCTCTATTTAGAACTCAAATCATGTTGGATTTTTACCGCATTTAAATAGATACTTCAAATATTGTCCGCTTTCCTCCTCGAATACGGAATCACTAAAATCCAAAATAATAATTAATATGAATAATTTTGATTATGTTTTTATCCATGCTAATAATCATTAGTGCTATTTTTTTGTTCACATGTTATTGCTTGATACATGTTAAAGTTATTTTTAGTTATTGAATTATGCAATCTGTGACAACTAAAAATAAAGGGATTTGTGTTGTATTGTAGTGTTACAAAGATAACGCTTAGAGCATGCTTTAATTGACTTATGTTTCATGTATGTGTTGGAGCTATTTTAAGACTAGTCTAGATATATTTATTGTGAAATACAAAACTGGTGGTTTTAAACATGTTGTAGTGCCATATCTTTCGTTCTATTATTAAATTGTAATTTAAAGATTTTAACTGTAATTATATAAGATTTCACGGATATATGACTGCATGAATGAAAAATATCATTTCACCCTATAAAATTGTAGAAATCCAGCCGTTCAAGCAATTTAGTTAATATCAGCTCAACCATAATCCTCATCTTAAATCTCCCTTTACCAGCAAGTTGTTCTGTCATTTTTTCATTAACTAAACAATGTTTATACTAACCGTCATTGATTTATGTTTCATCTATTTTTAGAATGAACTATGTTTAACAATGTATAAGACCACAACCATATAATTATTTTGATTTGCCACTGATACGACATACCATGAACATAAAAACTTCCTTTCATGGAATTTTTAAGCTATTTTTGGATGTTACGTAATTGAACAAAACTGTCAGTATTATGTCGTAAGAAAAGTGAAAAGGTAAGAATTTACAAAATATACATTTAACAGAATTACAATCATCTATTTACTTACAAAATCTATTCTTATGATTTTGGGGTTTTTGTGTGATATACATTGACCGAACGGTGATAAAAACAAAAATGGAAAAACCGATATTTATTTTTATGCACATGTAATCGCTAAAATATTAAAGGCAAAGGAATTATTGAATGTAAGTGCTTTAAATATTTTCGAATACAACATGAAAGACTTATTTTATTTATTTTCATTTTCACAATTACACTAAGTATTTGAAATAATGTGAGGCATTAATCGATTGATAAACTAAGATTTAAATTCATTTTTATATGGTAAACCTAAAACGATAGACAAAGGAGTGAAGTATTAATTAAATGTGTGTTACCGTATTACATATTTACAGTATTAAATCGACTATAGAGTGTCATATCAGTTTGCCAATTGGCGATTCATCAAGCATGTTGATTGTAATAATATTTTCGTTTCCAGCCATCTATCTAAACCATCATAACATAACCATTTAGTTTCTCCCTTACTCTTAAGGTTATTAGTCATATTTGATAAAGGAATAAAGAACGTACGTAAGTTTAAAGATCTGAATCCAGCTGTTTTCTGCTTGCCGTTTTATCGTAAACAAGTAGTGTGGATACACTGATAAATTAAAAGGGAAACAATCCAGTTTTATGATTAACAATTATCTAGTATTTTGTTAGTTCAAATAATAATAAGTTACAATTGCCGAGATTATTTCTTCATACACTGACAGCTTTAACCATTTACCTCAAATTTCATATATATATATATATGTCTTATTATCACTCAAGTCATTTGGGAGAAGGCTCAATACTCTAACTTGATTATTTCCGCAATTATGGACCCCTTGAACATAGATTTATTCCAGATTTTTATTTTTTACTCAAACTTCTTTTTTTATAGCATTTACTTCGAACTCCCACATCATACTATGACAATGGGTTATAAATCTAGGGTCCATATTTCCAGAATTATTTCCTCCCTAAACTTTACATTTTTCTTACTCATTCTTTATTTATTTTTTCTCCATGGATTTACAAATTTAAAATATTTAACGACATTTATTATCAACACCTATTTCCTGTGTGACTAAATTTGTAAGACATAGGTTTCAATGATTATTTTCATTTTGAACTTTCTTGAAAATTTTTATTTTTTTAATTTTCTTCATGGTGACTATAAATAGTATCTTCTTTAAACTTCAGATAATTGTTCTTCGTTACACTCACATCATTAGTCAATAACTGTCAGTTTCATAGGCCAATAACTGCCACTTATTTCTAAAGATGGAGGTAAACTACAAGAAAAAAAAGTTTGCACCAGTCTCTGAAAACCTCATTCGGCAGGTTGAAAAGTATTCGGATCTCTGTGACATGACAGTGAGGCATGGACAATGGGTAAATAATGTTCATTATCAACAAATCCTGGCATAAAGACATTAAGCTAATTCATTTATGCTCAATACGACTTTATAAATTGTAGCATTAAAATATTTATGATTAAATTAGATTTGAGGTGCATGTAAGCCTCCGTAAAAAGAGAAAATATTATGTGTAACCTAAGGTTTGGATGATATATATATTATTTAAGCATTGGTTTATCTATTTCAGGAAAAGAAGTTTCACCGATGTGTTTTATCTGCGAGTCCATTTTTTAAAAGCATTATTCGAGCGAAATTAAACTTTATTGAAGGGGCGACAGGTAAGCATTCTATTTTGAATAAAGATATACATATAGCTTTATAGGTGCAAAATCTGAGCTTTTGAAACGGCGTTGATTAGATAATGAAACCTTCAATAAGAAACTTTCGAGCCTTTAATGAAGCTTAAAGGTATCATTTACAAATATTTTATAAAAGAATACGGCTTGATTTAAAATGAGAATGACTGCTGTAATATTAAGCTCTACAGCAACAACAACAACAACTTTCTGTTTTATATTTGTAAATTGATGGTCATATCATGTTGAGACAAATGCAACTCATTTTAAAAGATTACAATGTCGATTTAAGAGATTTAATGGTTCTGAATATAAGCAATATATCAAAATTGTTTTGTTTAACTAGGAGTTGTTGACTTAAAGATGGAAACAACACCAGAAGATGTGGAAATGGCACTTCTGTTCCTATATGGACGAAACCCTGATTTAACATTTGACAATATAGAAGGTATGCTGGAACTTGCTGAATTTTTCATGATCAAAAATTTAAAATCATATTGTATTTTTTGGCTTCAAAATCAGACACTTACAAATGATAACTGTATATCTGTGTTGCAATTATCCACAAAATACAACTTTAAACTGAACAATCTTGACTGTTACATTGAAAGCAATCTGCATGAGGTGTTTCGAAATAAAGATGCGACATCCATATCAAGGGAATCGTTGGAATATTTTTTCTCTGATAAAAAGTTCACATACGTTTCAATGGATGAAAAATTGGTATTCCTTGCTGCTTGGGTCACACACAACCATAGTGAATCAGAGGAAACCATAATAAGTCTGTTTAACAAAATTGATAAAGATGAATTATCATATGAAACTGTCCAGCATGTCAAGACGATGTCTGCTTTTAATACAATCATTGACTTAGAAGCTGTGAACATTATTGAAACAAATGCGACCAACAGGCAAGATGTTTTGATACTGTTTGATAGAGAAACATTACACTTTACGTGCTTCAACTTTTATAAAGATCGATGGTATTGGTTGAACAACAGACCGGGTGATCTTCGAAATGCATATTCCTTCAGAAGAAATGCTGGGATTACTGGCATACGAAGTAGTATTCCTGAAATTTACTCTTTCTATGATGATTATCGATACTTGCAACCCACTGTGACAAGTATAAATCTCGAAACAGACGAAAGAAACACATATCACCTCAGTATTAATGATGACGAAATACTAGAAAATGAACTTAGAAATGTACGTTTGAGGAATAATATCGTCATTGGAACAGTAAAGAAAGTCAGACGCTGTTGTATCAAAGTAAGAAGTCAAAGTAAAAAGCAAACTAGTACGACACTCACACAACTACAATTTCTCGAGCAAGACACTTTGACATGTATATTTGATAGCGATTCCGAGGAACATTTACGGCGCACTGATAAAGATGACGTCATTACAAAAACTGTTAATTACACTGATTTTTACATTGGACATATATCAACAGAGGGCGAACCTGAGCTGTCTCCGATATTTTCATTGCGAAATATTGATATTACAGATGCGTGTATCGGGAATAATTCTACAGTTGCCCTGCTTACAGAATCTGGAAAGAGTGTTGTACTGTTTGATTTGTTTGCATTTCAGATTGAAGTGGTTGACATAACGCCAGATGAAGACTATAAAATCGATGAAACTGATACAGGATTTGTAATATACAACAATACACGTTGTTCTTGTATCTCAGGTGCGTCAGGTCAATCGCTATTGAAGACATATTGGTTGAAAGAATACGATTTTGAAGAAAGTAAAGAACGGGATGTACAATACCACTACAGCAATGGTGTGTGGTTTTCGGTTTTGAATAAAGATGATGATGTTAGGATTCAGTTTACAACCCATGAAACAATATTAAAACGTCAATTTAGAAATATAAAATGGAAATCTATATATTTACCAGAAAACGTTGGCGACATATCTGAACAGCTTTTGAATAATAGGAATATTTTTGTTGTATCCATATCATCAAGGAAACTGCGATGTCCTATTGCATGCCTTCATTGCACTTTTACATGTGATCCATTTATTTATAAATATTACTATTCATCTCCAGAATCATCTGATTGGGAATCTAGAGAATTTCCAATGGGAGATAGCGTTGATTCAACAGATACCTCGACACTCTGAAAACTATTTTACCTTTCTTGGAAAATAATTATTTAATTATTTTGCAAATTATATTTGGCTATTTTACTTTATTTCACAGATTATTTCCAATGTTTTCTTTTCATGAATAAATGTTAAAAAGGAATGTGTACATGTATATTATTTATTCTTTTAAAGAAAGAGGCGAATACGTAATTTTAGTATATACTTCTTGTATTTTTGTTTGTTAAATTATATTGTAGCGATCAAAACCACATGCAATGTATTATTCATATGATATTGTACTAATTGACCATATATGCAAATAAACTTGAATTAAATTGCAATGACATTTGGAGCAATACATCGCTTTTCATGGATTTCATGGACTAAAACGACACGACGGACACAATGAAGATTCAATGATTACCACCGTATGATCACGTTTGCCGAATGTTGAATTCTTTTTTATCGTTGACGACAGCTTGCAATAAAAAAAATATTTTAATGAAACCGAGCCTGCAACATTTTTATTTTCGCTTTATTGGTTGTCCTCTTGGCATTCTGTTTTTCTCTATAGAGAACTTAAGTCAGGTAACGCGAATGGTGTACAACTCAAACATTTTTCGACACCAAGAAATACTTAACAGTCACGCTGTTGTGATAGGAGGCCTTGCCATGTAAGATGGACTCCTGACCATACTCCGTGTTAAAAAGATGGACTTTCTTTATTGTAGAACGCCTTCATTTTCTTTCAGGACTTTAGTTTTGTAAAACATTTTTCTTTTCCGCTTTGTGAGCAAATGGGGAACCCGACGAGCGCAAACCTTTCTTAGATCCAAATTACCAGTTTACTGTTCGGATTTGAATGATTTCTGCCTACTTATATGCAAGTTCCACTAACTAACTTCTTTACTGGCAAGCATGCATCCTGTTCTACTATATCCTGTACAGCTGCAATATTCGACTAGTTGAACGAGTTGTTAGGCCTACATAAACAGTAGTCATCTTTTACAGATGTTTCCCCGCTTAAGTAGCTTTGACACACCTAAAGAGTGTATGCTTTGAAATTACCTGAGCTCTGTATATATATTAACAATATATATAACGATTCATTGCACATCTGCGTTGCATGTATATTAAGCCTAATGCGACATTTCATGTAGCTTCTAATTTAATTTGTGTTGTCCATTGTACAAATCAAGTATTTAAAATACTGAGGATAAAACCTCGGAAACGTATAAGTGACTCAATTCTGTAATGAGTAGTTTAAAATACCTCACTCATTTGTCAATAATCAAAATCGTCTGTTCTATCGTGTGGTGTGTATTTTGTTTAAATACACATTGTATTTATATACAATATCAATATCAATATGTTTCTTTCTTTTTTTAACAAAGACTTGTTGATTGTTGTACAGTAACTAAACAATGGCATGGAAATATGACGAATTCTTGTCGGTGTTTTCAATGTAATAAACTTAAATCAATTTTAAATTTTGAAAGCTACCTTTAAATTGAAATACAATTTAAACATACTATTCGTTGTTCCAACCATAAATCATGCATAGAAATAGGCCCAAAGAAAAGAACGATTGTGTACAACTTGTTATAATAACATAGATTATGTGTACCATGCTTATATAATTATGTAAAAATTCGAAATACAATCACATTTGCGATAATTATTCATTTAGTTAGCATCTGTATTAATAAGTGGACGTTATACCACAATAAAGAAGATTGTATTTAATGTATATGTTAAATGGATAATATAAGCAACTAGTCTTTGTTCCAAAGCATGGGTACCTGAGAAGAACCATCGATGTTCCTGAAGTTAGATGGATAACAATTTGGGCATACCACGTGACTTTCGGGTACGGAACACGCCGATCCCCCCCCCCCCGATTCAGGTATGTTTTTTATTCATAACTTATTTATTACTCAACCGATTTTCATCAGATAAGGCGCAGAGTACCCGTAATTATATCAGCTTTCCACGGTATATCAAAATTCTGACAACCCCTTAATGGTTTTTGAGAACATTCGAGTACAGTTTTCTTATCATAGCCGGGGCCGAGGGGAACGGTTTACACTCATTTGTCATTAAGAGCGATTTCTAGCAAGTCAGATGTTTTTTGTCACTATTTCATAGAAAAATACATGTTAAATCTGATATATTTACTATGTCCAATGTATCGAGTGAATGCAGTGATGTTTTAGCAGATTTTCATAAAATTATGTTGAAATGGTACGGAGCACACTGTTATTTCAAAAATAACGGTACACACATACTTTCTGTCTTTGAAATAATTCTAAAATAAAATATATGAAATTTTAATTTAAATTATAACGTGAGTGATTTTTTTTCATAGTTATACATTTTATTAATTTAAACGAGAACCATGGGACCTTTTTTGCAATGTAGCATTATGCTTATTGAAGTTATTGAAGGTGTAAACATGATTATTCAAAAAATAAAAGAACATTTCGAGAGTACGTCGGGCAATATTCGATTTTAAATGTTGAGCAATTAATATTTGGCTATAAAGTGTTAATATTTCAGTGAGGGATACGGAAGACATTCAAAATTTTGTTCACTTTGTTTTTTTCATTTGAAAAAATTATGTATATTTTTTCGGATTAAAAAACGAATTGTGAAATTCATGGACATCTGTTTAGTGTCATTTTCTTTCATTTAATTTATTTGTTCGAATATATAAATGACTGTCTAAACCGAGTATGAATATAAAAAAACAAACAATAAGTTAGGAGTAAGTTGGAAATATATATTCCTTGCAAAATCGAATATGGAGAAAAAACGCTGCTTTTGTTGCAAGTGGATTTTTTAAATCACGGAAAGTTTAAAGTATTTTATCTGCCACATGATATTTGGTATGAATCATCTGCAAGGGTCCCAAACTAACTGCATGTATTTAAATTATCAAATTATCTACATATGGACAAAGATATTCCGCAGTTTTACGTGCAATCAAAATTAAAAGCCGGATAATTTGAAGAACCCATATGGGAACAAGGCCTGTAATATAACGTAACGTAGTTTATACAAGGTAATTTTGTTACATATACATGTAAGAAATTTTGGTAAAATTATGCCTATCTTTGACTTTCATTTAAAGATGCTTTAAAAAATGAGTTCATGGATAACTGTGTTTGCGTGTTTGTGTTAAAAATAAAATGATATTTTAATAATACCCATTTTGTCAATCAAATGCTATGGATTTTGGAGGCTGCGTTCTGTTTTATATACTACATGAAGTAGGCACGAGACCACAAGTGACTTCGATGTTTTGATTTTTATGTGAGCAAGTTTTCTAACTACCGTACAGAACGTCGGTCGTTCTACTCAGATGCCCGTTCGTACCTTTATTTATACCCAAAGGGGCACTTGTAAAACTGGAAAGTCGCCACATGATCATGTCAGTTTTGGTGAGCCGTGAAACCAAACCAAAAATGACCTATATTTCCTGAATTAAAATTTATTTTTAAAGCTTCATGTCTTTAAACATTAAAAATTTAAGCCATGGCAACTACATTTTTATTTGTTTGGGTCGTCAGACAAACAAATAGTGGTAGCGAAATTTAAGACTCTGATATGCTTATTTGCAAAATTTAGAAAGTAGTCCGAACTCCTCGAAGCGGTTACTTACCTTTATAAGTACTCTAACGCTGTAAAATGAGGACAGATCACTGCGTAAAAATTGTCACATGACAGGCGCATTAATTTTCAAGCCTTTCGGGGGAGAAAAGGTAGTTCCCGATTGGTCAAGATTTCAAATTTTGTGTAATTCTTTACAGATATACATGTAATATTAAGCTCCATGATTATTTACATCAGTGTTAAACGAAATTAATAAGGGTTACAAACCCTAATTTAGAATGATATGGTTTTCTTCAGGCCGTTATCTTATAGATCTATCTACCTCGTGGTCAAGGGGTTGTACACGCTCGTTTAGGAAGAGATATGTCCCGAGTTCAAATCCCAGTTAAGGCAACAAATGTTGTTTTTCTTTTTTCTTTATTTGTTTAAGCCAAATAAACTTTGAATTGAATATCAGTGTTGCAATAAGTCTTACAGCCAATTTACTACAGTTATAACACTGGAAACAGCATTGGTGGCACTATACAAAAACAAATTGGTTTAAAATCTCACATAATATATATATATAATGTTATCAAGTAATGATATTTTTCAGCAATTTAGGTCATGACCTTGTTTTATTTTTTCAGGATAAAGCAAAAAGACATATCTTACACTTCACTAAAACTAAAAGAAATAAAAAACATCAATAATAAACAACAATAAACACAGCATTATAACAACATTTTTTTCTATAGAACAATCATTTTGTAAACGCAACTACATGATTCTGTGAACATCGAAGTGTTTCACATACCCTAGGTGATTTTAAATAGGGCTGTTAGAAACGTATTTATTTCTAAGTACTTCAGATTTGTGAACGTTGTTAATGGCGTCAATTTGTTACGCTACTTTACGCGACGTAAGATGTTTACGTCGACGTCATCATTTTGTTTTGTTTTGTTATTGAGAATCTCGTCATTTTAAATCTGGAACTTGATGTATTGAGACAAGTCAAAATCGGTATGTTTAGTTTAACAAAATAATGCGATTGTTTTAAAAGATAATTTACAGTAAGATTTAAATTTAAAGGTACAAAATTCTAATTAGATTTATTGTGTAATTCATATATAATTTATTGATGATGTGAATGTTTTTATGTTTATTATTTATTGCGAAGTACAAATTGTAAATGAATATTTCAGAGAATCGCTTATCAACGCTTACCAACGCTTATTGACGTTTATCAAGGAATAAAAGTTAAAAGCGCATACTCGTTTAGATTTATATTTGAAGTAGAACCCAAGTTCCCGAACAATTCTCGATTATTTCAATATGGAGGAAGTATCTACCGAAAATGGAACAGATCCTACGCATGAGGATTTTGGTAGTGTTAAACGTTCACGTTCTTCGCTACTCGGAAAATTGACCCGATTATACAAAGACTTAGAACTGAAAATGATATCACATGAGAACGCAGATGAGGTACAAATATTGTATGACACGTTGTGTGAGCGCTTTGAATCATTTAAATCAACACATTTGTTATGCTTAGACTTATGCTCAGACCCGGATGTACGGAAAACGCTTGAATTGAATTACGAACATTGTAGTCAAAACTTCTTTGAGTGCCAGGAAAGATTTTCACAGTGGAAATCTGTGCAGAAAATACCTGATGATGATGTTTTATCTACAGTTAGCAGTGCAAATTCCGTGTCATCACAGGCAAAGTTGAAAAGTGCGAAAGCAAAACGTTTGATTGCGGAATTAAAATTAAAATCATTGGAGAAAAAACATGGACTCGAATTAGCGCGAAAGGAACTCGAATTTAAACAGCAATTACTTGATCAACAGGTCGTTCTTGAAGAAGCGCAGATAGAAGAATCCGTATGGCAAGAAAATTGTGTTAACGCGGATGAATCTTCAAAGCAGACGATATTAATCAATGAGTCTCCTAGTGAACAAAATTCAAATAAACGTCATACAGGCAAAGATGGGATTTTCAAATCCAGAACTGATACATCAGCATGTTTATTATCCGATGATGGAATTAATAATAATCATCACAGAATGTTGGGCGGTACAAGCGGATTTGATGCAGACGACATTGTTGAACGCACTAACTCCCGTGCTGCACGTGATATGAGTAATACTGAATCGTACAAATTGTCAAATCGCACGCTAAACGCAGTATCTGGTAACGAATCATATACAAGAAATTCCGACGTTAGTGAATCCGGGATTGATACAGCATTTCAAAAACTTGCTTTCGCGCTGCACGAGGGATTTAATTTACCAAAACCGGAACTATTAACTTTCAGCGGAAAGCCAACGGAATATTGCAAGTTTATAAAGAACTTTGAAACTAATATAGAAAATAGAGTTTCTGATGACATCCAACGGTTGAGCTATTTAATACAATACTGATACGGAGAAGTTAAAATTTGTATCGAAGACTGTGTGTTGTTCATGTTGTTAGAACCAAGTGAAGGATACAAACGCGCACGCGAAATCTTATACTCTCGTTATGGAAGACCGCACGTGATCACGAGGACATACATTGAAAAACTTGTAGAAGGTCCCCAGTTATCAGCATCTGACATTAAAGGTATTTCTAATTTAGCCATGGAAATGCAAAAATGTGAAATAACGTTGTCACAACTAGGTTTCTCTTGTGAAATAGATAACTCTCAAAATTTGAGACGTATAGTGAAGCGGTTACCAATGCATTTGAGATCGAAATGGGTTGAGATCGCACACGTGATTAATGAGTCTGGTAGAGAACCAAAGTTTTCCGATTAAGCGAGATTTGTAGATGAAAAGTCGCGAGTTGCTAATTCCATGTACGGTATAGACATTGTCAAGGAGAATAGATCATTAAAAGTGGAACACAAGACGACTTCCGGTCGATCTTATGCTGAAAAACCATCAAAAGATATAACAACACTGACTACTCAGAGTAATACGGAAATGAAGAAGTACGAGCGAAAATGTAGATGTTGCCATGGTAACTGTACAGACTTATGTTCATGTGTGAAATTTAAGTCTATGAATTTAAACGAACGGAACGACGTAGTTAAAAAGAACAAACTGTGCTTTAATTGTTTGAAAGGAAATCATTCCTTTAATAACTGTAGAAAACCAAAGTTATGTACCGTGCCGGATTGTAGAATTAAACACAATATTCTACTACATAGTTGGACTGGACCACGGAACGAGGCCTCAGTCACACAATCCTCGGTGAATTGCGCAGCTGTTAAGAGTTCATTTGTGAAGAACTGTTTGGGTGTTGTGCCTGTGATTGTAAGAGGCGAAAACGGGATTCAGTGTCATACATACGCGCTGTTAGACGATGGTGCTGACAAAACACTATGTGACGAGAGACTGTTACAGAAGTTAAATGTTGATTGTAAGCCAATTACGTTTCAAATATCAACCGTGAACTCATCTAGCAGCACGAGTTATGGAAATGAAGCGGACCTTACAGTTATGGCTGTAAACGGAACCGGAAGTTAGGAAGTTTCCCTCTGTAAGGTATGGTCGGTGAAGAAACTACCGATATCTGCAAAATCAGCGGCAATGCATTTAGACTACAAACTTTTCCATACTTATCTGACATTGAAATTCCCCAAATTCCCAATACTGATGTACTGCTTCTTATTGGCACAGATTTCCCAGCAGCCCATATCCCCTTAGAGGTACGGTCAGGAGACAGTGACTAACCATATGCAGTGCGTTCCCGCCTAGGATGGGCGATTCGTGGCCCCTTGAAAGACGATACAGCTCCCAGTGCAGTAAATATCCACTTTGAACAGTCCAGAGACATATTATTACAGACACAATTAGAAACGATGTGGAATACTGATTTCAACGACAGATTGAACGAGAAAAATTCTATGTCATTAGAAGACAAAAGTGCAATGAAAATAATGGAATCTTCTCTTATTCATAAAGACGGACACTACATGATGGGGTTACCATGGAAAAACGAAAACGGACAATTGCCTAACAACATTCCACTCGCTCAAGTGCGTCTTCAACAACTAAGAAACAAACTGTCACCTGACCCAGGATTACAGAAAATGTACACATCTACCATGAACGAATATATAGAGAAAAATTTCGCGACTGAATTACCGGAATTGGAGGACGAAGGAAAGAAAATTATCACAAACGTATCTGGTACTTACCACATCATCCAGTTACTAATGTAAACAAACCAGGGAAAGTTCGCATTGTGTTTGATTGCGCTGCGAAATATAAAGGCGATTCATTGAATAGCCAACTGCTTCAAGGACCTGACCTAATGAACAGTCTAATGGGCGTAGTAATTCGTTTTAGAAAAGAGAAAATAGCCCTTGCCGCGGATATAGAATCCATGTTTCATCAAGTGCGCGTTACGGATGAAGATCGCAATGTTTTGCGTTTTCTATGGTGGCCTGGTGGGGACTTAAATAAGAAACCAAAGTGTTACCGCATGAATGTACACTTGTTTGGAGCGACATCATCACCAAGTTGTGCGGCGTATGCCTTAAAGAGAACTGCAGTTGACAATGCCGAAATATTTGAACCGGAAGTGGTTACTACAGTCCAGAGAAATTTTTATGTTGACGACTGTTTGAAGTCTGTGGAATCAGAACAAAAGGCAATAAAGTTAGCAACTGATCTTCAGTCAATTATGAAGTTAGGCGGATTTCGACTGACTAAATGGCTAAGTAACAGCAGAGAAGTTTTGAATGCTATCCCAGAATCCGAACGCGCCCCTTCTGTTGTAAATTTGAGTTTCGACGATACCTTACCTTGTGACTGCGCCTTAGGAGTACTTTGGAATATAAATGAAGATAAAATTTGTTTTAAAGTAAAATTGGAAAAGAAGCCTTTCACGAAACGTGGAATTCTTTCCGTCGTAAGTTCTATATACGACCCACTTGGACTTGTGTCACCTGTTTCACTCCAGGCCAAGGGTATAGTACAAAGGTTGTGCAGATTAAAGATTGGCTGGGACGACCAGATACCACACAACATCAGTAATGAATGGCAATCATGGTTATCTACCTTATCTAGCTTAGAAAAGCTATCTGTGAATCGCTGGTACAGACCACAGGGATTTGGGACCGTCAGAAATACCCAGTTACATATATTCAGTGATGGCTCGGAACGAGGCTATGGTGCATGCACTTACTTGCGTTTTGTTACTGTACATGACAACGTACATTGTTCCCTGGTGATAGGAAAATCTCATCTAGCACCAATAAAGCAGATGTCTATTCCACGACTGGAGTTATCTGGCGCTGTAGTAGGGTGTAGATTATTTCAATGTTATCTGAAGAATTAGATATGAATTTTGACAAAGTTACCTTTTGGACAGACTCCATGATTGTTCTTGGATATATAAATAATGTGTCCAAGCGGTTCAAGACGTTTGTTGGGAATAGGCTCAGCATAATTCATGAAACAACTTCCCCAGACCAGTGGCGCCATGTGCACACAAGTTCGAATCCCGCAGACATAGCTTCCAGAGGAATAAGTGCATATGATACTAAAAAACTTCATTTATGGTTAAATGGACCAACGTTTCTTCAGCAAGACTCTGAAAAATGGACGAAAAATCCACTTCCGCCGGAAGTAGCAGAAAATGATAACGAGGTCATGAAAGAAGTCCTGATTAATAAAACTTCTGCAGCTGAATGTCTAGATAGCATTATAGATTGCTATTGTAGCTGGACGAAACTAAGAAGAGCAGTCGCATGGTTGTTAAGATACAAGACTTTCTGCAGACAGCGATACCTAAAACACAAGTTGAAAATGGTAGATGGCAACTTAACATTAGAAGAAATCCAGACAGCAGAGCATAACATAATGTTGTATGTACAGAATACAGCATTTTCTAGTGAAATTAACAATTTACAAAATTCTAAGCCGGTCAAAAAAAGGACAGTAGTATAGCTTCATTGAATCCTATGATATAAGATGACCTCATTCGGGTACAGGGTCGACTTCAATCTCGCAACTCGAGTAAATGTCCAGTGATACTACCCAATAAAAATACCGTGACAAGATTGATAATACGACATATACATGAAAATAATGGTCACGCCGGGAAACAGCATGTACTAGCCGCATCCCGTGAAAAATACTGGATACTTCAGGGACCTAGTGCAGTGAAAAATATTGTAAAGAATTGCATTATATGCAGACGACAACATACCCCATTGATGACTCAACAGAAGGCCCCTCTCCTACCCGAGCAGACGACACCAGATGAACCTCCGTTCACGAATGTAGGTATTGATTACTTTGGACCACTTATTGTAAAAGCAGAGCGTACACATGTAAAGAGATACGGTTGTCTTTTCACGTGTCTTGCAACTAGAGCAGTACATCTTGAAGTTACACACACTTTGACAACTGACTCATTCACCGCAGCATTTCACCGTTTTACGGCTAGAAAAGGATATCCGAAGAAGGTGTACAGTGATAATGGAAAAAATCTTGTGAGCGGTGATCGTCAATTAAGACACTCGATTCAAGAATGGAACAATTCGAAAATAGGAAGATTTATGACTGAAAAAGAAATTTAGTGGAACTTTAACCCACCTTAAGCAAGTCACCGAGGAGGAGCGTGGGAGAGACTGATTCGTTCTACGAGAACTATTTTGAAATTATTAATCAAGCAACAACTTCTTACAGATGAGCAGCTTCTTACTTTGATGACAGAAGCCGAAAGGGTACTCAACGATAGACCAATAACCCCTGTTAGTGACAACCCAAATGACTTGTTAGCCTTAACTCCAAACATGTTACTATTAATGAAATCTAACAGCAGTATTCCAAAGGGAGTGTTTAAGAATGAAGACAATTATGTAAAGCGTTGGTGGAAACAAGTACAATATCTGGCTAATATATTTTGGAGAAGATGGGTCCGTGAATACATACCGTCCCTGCTAAGTCGTTCAAAATGGTAGAGGAAAACTACAGATTTGCGTGTTGGTGACATTGAGTTAGTTTCTGACGAGAATACTACAAGGGGACAATGGCCCTTAGGACGTGTTATCCAGATACGAGAAAGCCGAGATGGACATGTTAGAAGTTGTGTTGTTAAATACAAAGACACTGAATCAGTGAAATCTATTACTAAATTGTGTCTACTTGAAAGTTTACCTTAGTCATACTCATGTTGCTTATTGACATTTTAAAGTTTAAAAGCTAAGCTTTAACATTTACCATTCGAATATACATATTTTTAAGTTGGCAAAGGTCAATTTTGTCTCTTTATTGTACATGTACTTATTATTGCCAATTTTGATGAAATTTAAGAGTAATTTCATGGCGAGGACTGTTAGAAACGTATTGATTTCTAAGTACTTCAGATTTGTGAACGTTGTTAATGGCGTCAATTTGTTACGCTACTTTACGCGACGTAAGATGTTTACGTCGACGTCATCATTTTGTTTTGTTTTGTTATTGAGAATCTCGTCATTTTAAATCTGGAACTTGATGTATTGAGACAAGCCAAAATCGGTATGTTTAGTTTAACAAAATAATGCGATTGTTTTAAAAGATAATTTACAGTAAGATTTAAATTTAAAGGTACAAAATTCTAATTAGATTTATTGTGTAATTCATATATAATTTATTGATGATGTGAATGTTTTTATGTTTATTATTTATTGCGAAGTACAAATTGTAAATGAATATTTCAGAGAATCGCTTATCAACGCTTATCAACGCTTATTGACGTTTATCAAGGAATAAAAGTTAAAGGCGCATACTCGGTTAGATTTATATTTGAAGTAGAACCCAAGTTCCCGAACAAGGACAATTACATGGAGGTTGTAAATGTTAAGCTTGATCTCTTGAAATATAATGCACAAATACATATTAACATTAAAAGTAAGCTTAATGATACATTGCAAAACAGGTCCCAGGGTTCTTGTTTAAATTAATAAAATGTATACACACTCACATTATAATTTAAATTAAATTTTCATATATTTTATTTTAGAATTATTTCAAAGACAGAAATTGTGTGTGTACCGTATCTTTTGAAATAACAGTGTGTTTCGTACCATTTCAAAATAACTTTATGAAAATATGCTAAAACATCACTGCATTCACTCGATACATTGGACATAGTAAATATATCAGATTTAACATGTATTTTTCTATGAAAAAGTGACAAAAACATATGACTTGCTAGAAATCGCTCGTAATTACAAATGAGTGTGTACCGTTCCCTTGGCCCCGGCTATGAGAAGAAAACTGTACTCGAATGTTCTCAAAAACCATTCAGGATTTTTCAGAATTTTGATATACCGTGGAAAGCTGATATAATTACGGGTACTCTGCGCCTTATTTGATGAAAATCGGTTGAGTAATAAATTAGTTATGAATAAAAAACATACCTGAATCGGGGGAAAATCGGCGTGTTCAGTACCCAAAAAGTCACGTGGTATGGCCACATTGGATAACTTCCTCAGATGAAAGAATCAAAAGTCCATGTCGGGATTGAACGGAAAGAGGCTTATGGTAAATGATAGGTAATATTGAGTGTGCGTCGGATTTTGAGGAGATTACTGTAGCAGAGTTTATTTTAGGTAAAGATTTAAAAATGATGGTACCGAGTTTATCTCTTATATAATTATGAACGAAAATCTTTAATGGGCCACCAAGGCCAAGAGGATATGGTCGATGACATCAAGTCAATTGACCATCACCGCTGTCAATTCGAATACATCCTTGACATGTTATGTATGCAAGCTACCTAGATAGCTAACAGAAGGTCCATGGTTCTACTCAGGTTCTCACTCGTGCCTGATATAAAAATGCACGGAGGACACCTAAGGTCATCCTCCACCAGTAAAGCAAACTAAAAACAGGATAATATCAAATAGTAGAAATGATTCTTCAATGTATCAAAATATCATATTGGTGGAATTCTGATATTTGATTATGTGACTAATAATTTCAAATGAATGTAATCAACCACGTCGACACTAAATACATGTTTTGCTTAACATGTACTGCTGACGTCGTATGTAAAATCTGTAATATGATTATGTTGGCGAATCCTCCCACACAAAGAGAAATGCTTTATGATAAAATGCAGTGAATTTTAGGAATAACTGATTTCTCGTTTTAAACACTATGCTTCAAATAAGCTTTTTTATAGTAAGAATATCCTGCTTTATGTAGATTACAATATATTTGATAGATCAAGTCTAAAATCAATAATCTGTTTTCTGTTCTACCATGTGCTATAAAGTAAGCACGAATTTCTGATTAACCGTTATCATTCTCATAGACTATAGTGTAGTGGAAACAGTCTGCAAAATCAGCAGTTGTCCTATTGCCCGAGGCAACCATTTTTAAAATCTGGAAACAAAGTGATCCATCGGAAGCATTAATCACAACAAAATGACAAGAGAATTGCAGACTCGGTTTGATTGAGTCTGTACATGAGGGATAATGAATACGTGCAACATCCCTCACGCCCCCTAGCACCGGCTTGAGCGGTACTCTATTCTCAACACTTAATAGTGCTGGCATCAATGATCCCGAAGGACTAGATTATAACAACAGTGAAGTGATGGAAAAGTTTTGCAGAAAGTATTCATGAAAATGTCAACGAATAGTGATAAAATGCAATATATCAAAAAAGATATCGAGTTTGCAGATTTGATCAATAATTGCTTGGAGATGTTCTGATGAAAATATTCGGGCAACCAGTTTTACTTCGGACAACCAGATTTTCTTGAATTGGTTGCCCGAATGACAGCAAAAAAAAATATAATTTCACAGACTGTCTGTGTGAATGTCACTTGTAAATAGTGCATAGGCTTAATCCTCCTTATAAATATATAGGTATGTCTAAAAATGGAAAACAGATTTTAAAGTCTTCAGGACATACGAAAATGATCAAAAATAAACCGAACTGAGGCTTTAAATTGAAGAATTTTCAAACTATCACTTATTGTTATAAACATCACAATTTATCGGAAAACTATACCATATCTAATTTGATAACGCAAATAGCTTGTACGTAACAGCGAATTAAAAAGCCATGGTAACGCACACCCGGCAAAGTGCATCAATTTGGGCTAAGAATAGGTGCTTTATGAAGCGTATATTGTACAATGTGACACAATTAGATTTCAAACTACTCCGAAACGTCATGAGCCATATTTGACGTTGTCAGAAAAAAATGACTTCATTTAAACCACATTTATCTTTGCAATCACAATTCATATGTCACTTGTTAAAGAAAAACTCGCGTTAAAATTATGCCGTCGGAACGTCACGAAATTCGATCAATAAGAAATTGTGTCAATAGTAAGTCGAGAAACTGTCTAAAACATAGAAAGGTATAATGGAAAAAGGGAAAAGGTTAAGGTAACCACAGCACAGTTTTTGATTGAAATAAATGATTAAAAAAAGGTGATTGAGAAATTGAAAAACGAAAGCTAAGGGAGAGGCAAAAAGAAGAAATTTTCAAGGACCTTGGTCACGTCGCCCAGAGAGACGTTGAAAAGTGGCAGGCGATTGACTGCGGACATTATAAACGTTGTTCGACCGTAGCTTCGAGACTGTGCAAACAACTCTAAGTAAGGAATTCAAATTATGAATATCAATGCAATTATTATCACACTGGACATAGCTTTTGCAGAAGCGGTTGGTGCCTCGCAGTTTGTCACAGAAGCGGTGGATAAAATTTTGTCGTTTGCTGCTGTCAGTAAGTTTATGACTGAATTTTACTTATTGTTTTACCGGAAACACCTAGTGAGACTGTAGCCCACATATCTACTTTTCAACTTAAGCCACGCACAGGGTGCAATTCATTTTTGTAGACCAATAGCCACAATGTTATTGTTATTAAACGTTGATCATTTCCGCTACACTATCAGGGTGATAACGCTTTATCAGAAATTCATGCTTTTTATCTATAGGCAGTGCTTAATATGCTAAGTGTTCTATCCCATGATTCAAATTATCGAATAAATATTTTTAAGTTCTGTATCCAATAAATATTTTAAATTATACAATATATATTTTCAAATATAGAACATATATAAAGAAAATTATCGCACACAAATATTTTTGATGAACAAATATTTTTAGTAGGATAGAATAAATATTATGTTATAGCATATAAAATTAGAGTTATACAATATAAATATTGGATAAAGACCATAAATTAAATTTATTGAATATTGCAACGTTTATGAAGCGTATATTGTACAATATGACACAATTAGATTTCAAACTACTCCGAAACGTCATGAGCCATATTTGACGTTGTCAGAAAAAAATGACTTCATTTAAACCACATTTATACAAAATACAAAATATACGTTTAAGGCTTAGCTTTGAACTATGTAAACATGTGTTCTTGATTTGGGTTAAATTAAATGGTGATGTGTCACTATGTTATTGTAGATAAGATTAGGAATGCTTAAATTTACAGTTTGGTAACTTTTTTATACACCCTACAATATATGGTGACTTACGAATGAAACTAGTGGTAAAAGACCTTCTCTCGCTTGTTATAAATAGGGTCCTTAGTTAAACACACACTCTTAACAAACAAGATTTTTCAAGATATAGACCAGGATGAAATTATTTGTAAAAACGTCTTTGTTCTTCCCGACTGTTTTCGTGTAATCGATACAAACATCGAAAAGTTATAACAAGGTAAGTAAAATTGATTTTTAACTCCAATGTTGAGGTGACTATAACGTTTCTCATATTTTTCATATGACATCCAATAAAAATAACTAAATTTTTGAGGTAGTTTATTCGTCTTCTCTAATTTATAAAAGAAGCAATGGTACAAGGGCTGCTCTCTAAAATAATACCAAACTAACATCTTTGTCCTATACAGGTGTAATTTTGAATACTGGTACCGTCAGACGCTCGTGAGAACACCTGAAGTCTTCTTTGGCAGTTAAGCTAGATAGTCACCTTATGAGACTTTAAAACTTGTCTTCCTGAAAACAGGATAATGTTCAATCCTAAAAATGGTGTTTTAAAGATATCAAAAGGAGTCCTGGCATTTTTCTTGAGTGGTGAGTAATTTTTAAAAGAAAGTCACCAACCAAGAAGTATAATACATGTTCGGAGAAGTGTTTGTTTAGTTTATCCATAAAGTAAAAGTGTTTAATAGACGGAACATTCATAGCTGCTGCTGAAATCCATTTCAGATCTAGTTGTCTGGGTCTGTATATCTAAAACATATTCCGGAAGCCTTATAGGTGCTTTGTCGCTGAGAATAATTACAGTGCGGACAATTGATTTGACAGCGGAACTTGTTCTTTGATGATTGCACAGAACACAGTTCATTGTTTAATAAGCGACTATGCATCACCTTTCTGTCTGGTATAGATATTTTTGTCCATTTTAAATCTTTAGAGAATTCGCTCATAAGTTCTTCGTGACGGATAAAGTTTATTTCTAAAGTTCAATCAATATAATGAGCTGTTTTATGAAACATGATCCAAAAACATTGCAAAAAAGATAGTCTGTCTTTTGGTCATCAGATTCAAGCTCAAAGAGCTCAATCAGGTACTTTTGAGATGGAAGTGACCAATACATACGAGGGGTGATCACGAATTACGTAGACTGGTTCAATATCTTTGAAACGGACCAAAAATTTGATACAAAAACCATTGAAAAGCAGATAAACAGTCCTATGGTCATCGGATTCAAGCTCAAAGAGCCCAATCAGGTACTTTTGAGATGGTAGTGACCAGTACATATTTGTCAAACAATAACAACGTTTGTTGTTATATATAACAAATCCTTTGTTTGTCGTAGACATTTTATAATGGGTTTCTTGCTCTAAATAAAAAGTTTCCATTTTGTAACTTGTAAGATCAAACAGTATCACAGACCCTTGGCCTGTTGGAAGTAAAGCGACTGTAGAAAGTGTGATGTTTATACATGATCGTGAAATGTCAATGTTTCGCAAATAAAATACTGGTACAACATTTTCAGTTGTAACAATACCAGCATGAACTGCGATATTAACCGTGTCCTTCAGAGTTATATTCTGGTCCTCGCTTAGAAAATGTTCTGGGTATAATCTTTCATTATCACAAATGATTGGTATTCTGACTCTTTTTTCTGATGGTTCTAAAACGATATAACTTGATGAAGTCCAAGGGCAATCAACATCAAATTCTTATTTTCAGTTTGATTGCCAGCAAGTGTTTCTATAATTTGAACATGCATGATTTCTGGTGAGAACTAGCAAAGTGTTATCTGCTATGTATACATTTCTTATTGTTTCTCTAGACGTGTCCTCGTCTTTTAGGGTAAACTTGTATGAATCTATTTTGTTATTGCTCTATATTCAAAGTCGTTATCATTGATATCAAGTGATCTTTCCCTTTTGTAAAATACATGTATAACTCAGGATTTATGTTTCGTATGCAAGAAATATTTCTATAAGGAATGTCGTTTTAAAAAATCAGTTTATACCACGTGTCGTTTTGAGGATTAAAGCACAAAAGGGAATCTTTCTCACCTGTCATGATCAAAACATCACATTTACATTAACCTAACCTCCATGTAACGTACGTTCCTTATTGCTCGATACCATAATATAATTTAATATTCCAACACAAGAAGCTTCCCGCAAAAGAGAATCGGTAATATCTTGTATATCAATTGTGTCAAATAGTTCCTTAACTTTTGCGTTTTTCTCATCCGAGTTATTTTTGACCCAGTGTATTAGAAACGATAACCGATCGTCCATTGATACATAAGGGAGTCGTTTGTCAGTAAATAGCTTTTGGATTAATTCCCTTGAAAAGCACTGTGCCTCTTCGGATTTGAAAACTTCTGGCAGATGGCTTTTTCTAGGAATTATGTGCTGCAATAAAGCTAAAATAGAGAAAAATAAAGAAAACCTAAGGAACGTCAAAACGGCGAAATTAAAAACGTTTAGGATTAGTTTGGTTGAGTCTGTTCATAGATGGTACTGAACAGGACAAGTTACCGTCAACGTCCCCTAGTAGATGCATTGCTTAATTAGAGTTCAAAGTTCAACATGAAAAGGTAATATTTTGAATTATGAAACATCTAAACTTTTGTCTAGAACAATAAATGTTCTAATGTGTCAAGTAATAGCCTACTTCGGTGTAATATTTAATTAAACATCAGGTTACACTGTAAATCATGTTTGAGGCTGATTTCCCTCCTATATTAAAATTAATTTAATTAATTATCATACGTCTTGTCGATTGCCAGTAACCAATGACCTATATTATTGATGGCTTTAAAACTTGATTTTCATGTTTTAAGACTATTCACTTAATTGTTATTTTCAACTTTATTATTAACTAGTATAGAATATGGTTGAACTACAGTTTTCGAATTAGGTACAAAGTACAAACGCTGAGAATCAAGACTTACAATTTACATAAATTAATAACATGATCTAAACGATTACTGGATTGACTATGAATAACATTGTTTACCCATTCCGTTCCAACTTTAACTGTATTGTCACACAAAGGAGATTGATCACAAACTTGTTCAATAACATATCTAAATTTGGAGTTAGGTCTTAACCGCTATGTTTTCTATCACTATATTCAAGTTGTTCAAACATGGCTGAAATAATAAGATATTTAATTATGTTATTACATTATTGTTTAACATAATGTTGTTGTTGAAACATTGTATGGATATTTAAGACATTAAAAATGAAAATGATTATTAAAAATACCTTAGAATTTTTTAAGCATGTATAAATGTTTATTAAACATTTACTATTGCCTAAATTAGACATTTCTACATATCTAAACATTTTGATCACATTCGTTAGGAATGTCATTGACTTGTTATGATAAGATAAGTTTGATTGATAGTAATCGTACTTTTAAAAATACACACATCAGGTTTTTTGATAATTATTACGAACTTGTAAAAATCCAGGCCACCATGGGCGAGATACAAAGCTTAAGAATAGAGTATGCTTTAAGTGGGTTAGGTTTCATGTATGTGTTGGAGCTATTTTTAGACTACATGTAGATATATTTATTGCGAAATACAAAAGCAAGTTGCAGTTACAAGTCATTCGTTCTATTATTTCATTGTAAAGTTTTGAACTGTAATTATATAAGATTTCACGGATATATGATTACAGGAATAAAATGATAATATTTTAGCTTATTCACTTGTAGAAACCCAGGCGTTCAAAGATTAAAATTATATGAGTTAAAAGTATTTCCTCATTTATAATCTCCCTACACCAGCAAGTTGTCTTTTTATTTATTTTTAGAATGAATTATGCTTACGTATTTATTGATTAACACTGTATGAGATCACAACCGAATAATTATCTAGATTTGCCATTGATACGACATACCATGAACATAAAAACTTCCTTTCATGGAAATTTTAAGCTACATGTATTTGTGGATGTTACGTAATTTGAATAAAACAGTCGTTAGACAAATGAAGAGGTAAGAATTTAGAAATTTATATCTTAATCTTAGAAATCATCTATTTCCTTACAAAATATATTATTCTGTATAAAATTATATTCATCACATGTAGTATGTAAATATATATTTGACTTATTAGAAAATAATAAATCATAAAAGTACACCAATAAAAAATCGTAAATGGTTTTATTGATATACATTTAAGGAACGATAATAAAAACGAAAATGCATAATCCGAAAGAGTATTGTTATGTACATGTTAGTTTTGTTTGTTTGTTTGTTTCATTTTACGCCTTTTCCCAACAGTATTTCAGTCATATGGGCGGGTAGTTTCCTAACCATCGTTCCTGGAGAGTTACACCAGTACTAGACTACCTTCCTCCGTGCTAAACTACCAAAGCATCTCCCGGGATCGAACCCACGCCAGAGAGGTAACTGGATTAGAAGTCATCGACTCAAACCCCTCGACCACGGAGGCGGTTATGTACATGTTAGTCAAACGATTTAAAATTTAACAATTTAAACAACTTCAAATACAACAATGAAATTCTAAATTCATTATCATTATGAAAATAATTATAAATTACGCTATAAATAAGGTATTCGAAATAATAAGAGACAAATACCGATTTATTTCGCTAACAGTTAAATTTGCATGTCTATACGATTAACATAATACAGTAGACTAAGAAGAGGAGTCGATATTGACAAAATGTTTGTTAACGTTTCACAGATTTACAGTCATTGATCGAAAACAATAAAGTGGCATAGTCTTATAATATTACCTCAACCTTTTCGACTCTAAAATAAATACCGTAAGTACTGCTTTTTTATCATGTTCATATGTATTATGAATAGTAATACTTAAATTATCTTTTTTTGAATAGTAGTTTTATTATACAAAAGTATTTATACGACTTTACTCCAAACACAGCTAATAAAAAAGTGTCTTCTTACTTTCAACTGAAATATACGGTATCCTGGGTCGGTTCGTGGGCATCTATTGTTTTTTTTTCTATTTATTACCTTTTTCTTAAAGGCGTGTGTCGCCATTTTGTATTTTAATAGATAAAGAAGCAAAATTTTACATTCTCGCAAAAACGTTTTAAAGACATTCACCGATGAATTTATCGCATGCTTAACTCGTGAGATTAAAAATGTTTAACTCTTCATTGTCGTATATTTCCTTCGAGAACTGTTTTAGCTTCTTAACAGTATCAATGTCGATAGTAAATTTAAGTAATTTCTTCTAAATAGAATGTCTAACTTCGCTACTTATCTGTTAACAAGATCCAGTGCGTTCGACTATTTTCAGTGCTTGATAGTAAAACAAGAGGTTGAAGAACAATCCTAGTTTTTGAACGGCACAGTAAATGATAGGGTAAGTAAACATAATATATTATTACTTTTAAATTACAAATATGAAGAAATTTAAAGATGTCATTGTTAATATATATTGATTAAAGGTTTAGTCATGTTTAACATACACACATATTGTACGGTAATGTGCAAAGTAATTTTTTAACCAATAAAACATTTTGTTTGGAAATGGGGTAATAACTCGGATGCAATGAAAACAATTTATTTACATAAAATTCTTGACTCGGTCTTACTGTGTCTGTAATATATTGTCTTGCTTTTGGTCTCTAGTATTAGCTACTAGCTGATAAACTCCCGCCTAAATTCACCTTGCATCATCTCACTGTAGTAGCGTTAGTAAAAATATTCGAAACCGAGAGCAGCGATGTTTTATTTCTCTACCCATGATGCCCAGCAATTATATTTTGGATATAAATTTGCGACGACGATGGGATTGGGCATCATGTGTAATAGATAATGTAACAGAGTCAGAGTCTGTTATGGGATAATAGCAAAGTGCAACATTCTTTACGCTCACTAGCACCGTCACAGCTGTAATCAATCGTCAACACTTAATATTTTGAAATAATAAGTAGATAATCCTGTCCGATATGCAAAAATACCTTATCTACAATCTCTTTATGCCAAGTTTGGAAAATGTGTTGACAGCAAAATGTGTGTAATGTAAAGCGTTAATTAAATTGTAATTTCAAATTATATGTAAACCATTCGTTTTTTGATAATAAAAAGGTGTTAATATTCGCTGCGTTCGTTTCCAGTTGTAGCAAAAATGTTATAAGGGGCATGTTTGCTAATTGGCGATTCAACTTAAAGTTAAAGAACTATTCTCATTCCTTTACATTTGATTCTATAATGGCAAAAACTATCCTTAAAATATTATTTCAAAGCTATCATTACAATTTTATTTTAGAATTGTAATAACTTACCTTTGCATTTGATTTTAGAATGGTAAGAACTATCCTTTACATTTTATTTTAGAATGACCTATGGAATTCACTGTTAATTTTACAGGAAGTCAAACTGATAACAGACGGAAAAATAAAGAACTTACGTTAGTTTAAACGATTTCTGCTTGCCGTTTCAACGTATAAAATGACGTAAAAACAGTGGTATGGACACACTGATAAATTAAAAGTGAAACAATTCAGTTTAATGCTAAATTTATCAAGTATTTTGTTAGTTCAAATAGAATAATCAATTACAATTGCCGAGATTATTTCATCATAATCTTACGCTTTTTACTAAAGATGGAGGTAAACTACCAGGAAAGAAATTTTACACCAGTCTCTGAAAACCTCATTCGACAGGTAGAAGAACATTCGGATCTATGTGACATAACAGTGAGACATGGACAATGGGTAAACACTGTTCATTATTATTAAGACAATAAGCAATTACATTTATACTCAATACGACTTTTTTGATAAAATAGTAGCACAAATTGTCACATTTAATTGGTGTGGCATTTAAATGCCTATGATTCAAACCGATTTTATATATTTTATCTATTTCGGTCTTCAAATGCATGTGAACGGTTAAGTCTCCAAAAAAAGAGAAATATCATTTGAAACCTTAGGTTTGGAAAATATATTTACATACATATTATAACAACACTGGTTTATTATCTATTTCAGGAAAAGAAGTTTCATCGATGTGTTTTATCTGCGAGTCCATTCTTTGATAACGTTTTTAGAGCGAAATCAAATTTTATTGAATGGGCGACAAGTAAGCTTTCTCTATTTCGAATTAAGATATACACGTAGCTTCATGGGTGTAAGATCTAAATCTTATCTTTAGAAGAGGCAGTGATTTGATAATGAAAATATTTAAATGATACACTTTCGTTTGTTTAATGAAGCTCGAAGATATTAATCACACATATTTCATAAAACAAACGCCTTGATTTGAAATGAAAATGTCTGCTTTAATATCATGCTCTACAGAAGCAACAAATTTCTGTTATTAAAATGAATGTTGTTACTTTTAATTTATGTTAATTATAATATTGAGAAAATGTAGATTTTAGAAGATTAAAAACTCGATTTAATACCTTTGTGTGTAATCTATATTTTAAAATTGTTTTCTTAAACTAGGAGTTGTTGACCTTAAGCTCGAAACAACAACAGAAGAAGTGGAAATGGCACTTCTGTTCCTATATGGACGAAACCCCAATTTAAGTTTTGACAATATAGGAGGTATACTGGAACTTGCTGAATTTTTCATAATAGAAAATTTAAAATCGTATTGTATTTTTTGGCTTCAAAATCAGACACTCACAAATGAGAACTGTTTATTTGTGTTGCAATTATCGACAAAATACAACTTTCAACTGAAAGATCTTGATACATACATTGAAAGCAATCTACATGAGGTGTTTCGAAATAAAGATGCGACTACCATATCAAGGGAATCGTTGGAATATTTTTTCACTGATAAAAAGTTCACGTACGTTTCTATGGATGAAAAAATTGAATTCCTTGCTGCCTGGGTAACACACAATCAGAGTGAATCAGAGGAATATATTCGTAGCCTGTTTAACAAAATCGATACAGAAGAAATATCCAATAGGACCATCGAGCGTGTAAAGAATTTGTCTCCCTTTAATAAAGTTATTAATTTTGAAGCTGTGATACATAGAGAAACCAATGAAAACAATCGACAAAATGTTTTGATAATATCTGATAGGGAAAACTACTTTGATTTATTCAATTTTCATAAAAATCGGTGGTATTGGCTAAAAGACAGAATGCATGAGTTCAGATATACATATATGCACGAAGAAAATTCTGGAATTACTGGCGTACAAAATAGTAGTCCTGAAATCTACTTTTATCAAGAAGAGAATGGATTCTCTGAACCGTGTGTGGTCAATATCAATTTAAATACAGATGTTATGGAGACATATTATTTCCGTTTTCCTGATGAAGAAATATCAGAGACAGAACTAAGAAATGTACGTTTGAGGAATGATATTATAATTGGAACAGCAAGGAAAAGTGGATATTTTTTCAAAAAGTTAAAAGTTCAGAACACGTGTATGCAAACTAGTGTTGAACCAACACAACAGCCTGGATCATCCTTCCTTCAATTGCTCCAAGTAGACAAAATACCTGTTGGCGCAAATGTTACCCTCAGTAATAATGGTGCTAATTTGCCTGTTCCACCGGTTATTGACAACGACCAATCTCTATCAAATCTGTCTGAATATAGGGGGTTGACATGTATGCCAATTATTACTTCTGAGGAAGATTATCCATTGAGGCGCAACGATTTGGATATATATTTCTCAGAACCTGTCGAATACACAGATCTGTATATTGGATATATTTCTACGGGGGAACACATTCGCCTGTTTCCGATTTTCTCATTGCGAAATTTAGATATTTCAGATGCATGTATAGGTAGCAACTCTATCGCTGCCTTGCTGACAGAATCTGGAAAAGTTGTTCTTTTCGATATGACTGTATTCAAGATTGAAATAGTTGAAATAATACCAGATGCAAACTATAGAATCAATGAAACTGATGATGGATTTTTGATATACAACAATGCACTCTGTTATTGTCTATCGGGAGTGTCAGGACAATCGCTGTTGGAGAAATATGTGCTTACAAAATTTGACTTTGAAAAAAACAAAGGATGGGTTGTACAATACAATTTTAGCAATGGAATGTGGCTGTCAGTTTCTTACAAGTCAAGTATGGCGGATGATATAAGGATGCAGTTCATAAGCCATGAAAAAATATTACAAAGTCAATTTCAAAATGTAACATGGGAATCTATATCCCTTCCAGAAGACGTTAACATACGTAAGAACATTCAGAAAAATAAGAAACTTTTTGTTATACCAATATCAACAAGTAAACTGCGATGTCCTACTGCATGTCCACATTGCACTTTTAAACAAAAATCCGTTCCCTTAATGTCTGATGATTCATCATCGAATTCATATGAAGATGAATATTTAGATTGATTTTCAAACGGATGATAACGTTGATTGATTGTGTATCATGGCACTCCAACATCTAATGAGTCTTTCCTGTCATCACTGAATAAATATTTCTTACAATAATTTTCCAACAGTCTGTATATCTATATCCATATTCATAAAAAAATACAAAATTGGTAAAAACGTGATGAACGACTTATAATAGCAACGTCATTATTTAGTATTTTCAATAAATAATCTATAACAAAAAAACAATTCACAATTCCGAATTTATAAAATAAGATTTGATATATTTGAGAACATTTTGGTGAATTACTGTGATTTTCAAATATGTTTCCACTGTGAAATTGCATAATGTTTATGTTGTTATTACATTTTTATGTCTTTTGTCAATAAATAGCATTCATTCTTCATATAAAACAAAAACACTTTTGACTGTGGCATACGAGTTTGATATCATTTTATCATAACTCCTTATAGAAATGGACACCTTGACTGTGGCACAACACAGCAATATGGAGAATACTTTTGTTTGAGCCTGTTCATGGACTGCTGTTGTCATATATTAATCGTTCTTGGCAATGTTCGTATATTTTTCCTGCATGTTTAGAACCGATATTCATATTTCCTGACACGTTACTGTTAGAAGTTAACTGTTAATTTTGAGTCGTACAATGGTGTTTGATAAGTTGTTACTTTTCGTAATAGGATAAGAATTTAGGCAGCGTTATAATATCTTTTAAGGAACAAAAATCGCCTAAATGTATTTTCGCGAAATATAAAGAAAGGTTTGTTTCTTCTAAAGAATTGTACAACTGATTTTTTCGCATGCTTAAATGAAAATTTACCTATATTGTAAGTTCAAAAAAGCATTTTTTTCAGCTTCAGGTCCACAAATGTGGAACCCCATTTATTTATAAAACGAAATCATACAATCATACATAACCATGCAAATGCACATCATACAGCAAACCATTAAACATTAAATATAAGGAGACATAAGATTAAATAATAGGAGACATAAGATTTTCATAATACATTTATAGTATAAATTTTGAAGTTGATGAGATAATATAAAAAGAACGTTAGAAGAAAACAATGGTTTATAATTGCATTATATAATAATTATGAACAGGTGGTTTTTGAGATAATTTTACTTTCATTTCACAGTTTACTTTTTTTTTCATCCTGTTCTCCAAAGTGTCCCCAGCAAGATAACCTAAACGAAAAGTGTATACGAAAAACAAATTAGGTCTTCCCGTGGATAGTTGTTGAAGAAAGAGTAGAAAATATTATATAAATTAAAGTATTATGTTATGTGTAGTTCACATATATGGTAGGTATACTTATAAACACCGAGGACAAGGATTATCTCCATTAGAATAAACCATATTTCATGTCTCCTAACGGGATAGTTGATCAACATACTACTCTCATCACAGGATTTTTATATGTAATTATTGGAGTAGCTTAAATTTGTGTATAAATACAAAAGAAAAAATCTTGTAAAAAAAAGAAAATGACAATTATTCCATATACATTTGCATTGCTATGCTTCTAAAAAGTCATGTCTCATAAAGAAGGATATCTACCATAAATTTCCTAACATACGTTAACTTATTTATTTCCCTTTATTATAAATTTTATCTATCTTCGAAAAAAGGTATTTTTCAAAGCTCCCAATAACATAAAACATTAGATTCAAATAATATTTAAATCAACCGGAACTGATAGTCTCTGCCCACTCTATTGCGGACCTGAAATCAACCAGAGCATGACCTGGGGCCTAGAAGCTCCAAAATGGTCTTCCTGCGACAACACGCGCCCCAGGCCATGCCAGTTGCACTCCCGACCCTCGACCTCCAAAAGATTGTCGCGAGTCAGGAGTACCCCCGACTTCACGATGAGCTAACATACAGGTGGCACAGGCCATAGTTCCAGCAATCTTAATATCTATATAATTCTGTATCATATCAACATTATATCATATCATATCAACATTAGAAGTGTAAAATGTGTACTGCAGTATGCACAATATACTAGTTGCATGAAGCTTTTTTATGATGTGTCACCAAAACTATGTTTATTACATTATTTTTAGAATAAGGCCAACAAAACACTCTATATGTATATGGCACTTCTCCGACTTTGGATGGTAATATAATTTATTATTATTTTTGTTAAGACTAATCTTTTAACAGTTAATTTCCTTGTGTTTTAATATAAGGTGAAACTATGTTCAGATAATTATCAATTAGGAACTTAACGTCGACAAGAGTTTGATAGGGAGACCACCTAATATTGAAAAAGCATTTTTGGTAAAGATATTACCAAATTCATATTTCATATAAATAAAGTGAGGTAATTAAAAATCTATAATATATATAAAAAATATATACATTTATAAAAGTGTTGTTACATCCTTAATAACAACATACAAGATTTTTAATATTAGATTTAATTGCGGTAAATTGTAAGGATCATCGATTTTCTTTATCTACTATTATATTGAAAAGTACAACATCATGCATTAAAGATACTAAACAGATACATATTTTATGAACTTATAAACTTTAATCATAGATATATATTTAACTTGTGCCGTGTACTGTGTTTATAGGCAGAATAAATAGTAAAAGATAAGTACACTGTAGTCTATAGTAAACTGCAAATTATTAGATCAAATTGTTTGTCAACAAATATAGTGAATTTACCCATGTTTGTATCGAATGCTTATGTCATATTTGTACAGCTGAGAGAGCTAATAATTTCATGTGTTCCGTTTTATCAAGATATTTAAAAGTACTTCAATAAGATTTTATTTCATATTGAACCATTGATCAAATAAACGGTGAACCACATACTTTGTTTTCAAATATGTGAACATCATAATTCGCAATTCAATCTTAAGGCAACATTTGTAGAGGGATATAAATGTTCATTTGTTGCAAATAGTTTGTGTTGAAAGTATGGCTTAATTCAAAAACTAACCCATAATTCATAAAATTTCCTGATATTACTAGCCCCAATTCAAAAAGTGGTCCTTTTTACAATTACTGCAGTATTCCTGTATATCATTGTACGAACCTTAAGTAGATAAACCTCTATATATAATGAAGTTTCAGGTCGATGTCAATGTATGGGGTCTATGTCATGTTTCCTCAAACAGTCTTAATTTTACCTATTTATTGCATATATTTAAACCGCCTCCGTGGTCGAAGGGTAAGAGTCGATGACTTCTAATCCAGTTCCCTCTCTGGCGTTTGTTCGATCCCCGGGAGATGCTTTGGTAGTTTAGCGCGGAGGAAGGTTGTTTAGTACTGGTGTAACTCTCCAGGAACGACGATTAGGAAATTACCCGCCTATATGACTGAAATACTGTTGGAAAAAGGCGTTAAAATAAAACAAAAAATAACAAAGCATATATTTGGTTTGAAGTTAGCTTATAATTAATATGTATCCCTTGGGTAATATTTACTTTTACTTCGTGATAGGGTCACTATTCAATTGTGAATAAGAAAAGGATTGTCTATGTAAACGGTTGGAACTATTTTTGAAAACAATATCTGAGGACTTAAGAGCAATACTTGGAAAAAAAAGACATTCGGTCGCCAGATTATTGATCATATCTGTTATGAGTGGACACCTGAGTTCAACTCCTGCTCTTCCTTAAACAGGCTTAGATAAAGACCAGGATGTAATTATTTGTGTCAACTAGTTTTGTTGCTGAAAACTTTTTTCGTTTATCGGCTACAAATATAGAATATTTTAATGACGTCCAAGTATTGAGGAAATCCGTAGCACACAAGTTAAGGTAAAGATTAAAAAAATTGATATTTGATATAACTTTAAACGATTGTATTTGATACATCAAATAACTTGTCACACACTGCTGTTGATCCGAATACCTCATGGGATTTTAGATTCTGTCATGCATGGCTAGATAGCTTACAGAAGGCCGGTGATTTTACTCACGTGGACACTAGTGCATGAAATAATGCATGAATCATCAGTAGAGCAAACTGAAAAGACAGGTTAATACCAAATGTGTGATAATTTCATATGAACGTCATCAAACACGGCGGCACTCAATACTAGTACATGTTTTGCTTAACAGGTTTTAATTTAGTTCGTCCAATTGATAGAAGGGCTTTATAGACGTTAAACAGATCGAATATTCGCAGGATTTACGCTTTTCCAGCAACTGCACTCTATATAGCTGATGAGAACTATTTGAAATCTGGGTGTCGTTTTGTCACCAAAAACGGTCGTAACCGCGATCTTATCTTACGACAAATACTGACGACCGAGCTTACGATTTCCACATGACCGTTTTATGAACACGGTCGTAGGTCCTCAGTCGCAGCAAAGACCATTTTCGGTCGTACGACCGTATAAACAGTAACCATACAGTCGAAAGTGCGTTTCCGGGTCACGTGATTTCCCACACACCTGTCAATGTAAATACAATACGTTGTATGCCTCGTCGAAGTAGCCTTAATAACGGCAAAGCATGGAGGTAAGCAAAAAGGACATTTTAAAACGTTTTGTTTCCAAATTAACTCAATAAAGTACAATAAAAAAACGATAAGTCTTTTTGTATTTCAATGTGATTTCTTTTCTTATAGAAGATATTTCTTTTATTATTTTACATGGGATACATTGTATATATTGATCTATATTTGATAAAAAACGGTAAAGCATTGATAAAAACAAATAGATACTTATTTGCGAATCAAAATATAGAGATGCATCAAAAAGGAGCACATATATCCGTCTACAAAACATGTTATAGCCGATATCAAAAATTATTAATGCCTTCTGCATGTTAGGCACATTACCTCTAATAAAAGCGTTAGCGTTATTCTGGTCATCCTTAAAAACAGCTAATGATACAATTAAATATCACCAATGACTATGTAAATATATCCCTTACATTTCTGTATTAACAATACACAGGTCGGTAAGAATATTTTGAATAAAAGTCAAAGAACTTGATAGTATACATCATTATGATCTGTCAACCGTATAGTATATTGTCCTTACTGTGTGAGTAAAGCTAAAGGCTCCCAAGCATAGCTAGTGTTTTAAGATTTTTTTTATTTTCGAACAAAGCGCTGTTGATGCTTGAATACAGAGACACCCACCAAAGCTCAACCTGTCTGTGCGTTCATGACATGGAATGAGTTACAGGTAGCACAGCTTGAATTAAAAATAAAAAAAAATCAGCTAAGATTAAGGAAAAGTTGAAAACAATAAGGCTGGCTTATTTGTGAAAGTATCTACAGAACAGTAAGCGTAAGAATGTTACAAAGTCATTTATTATTATAATTCCAGTATGACAATGAATACATATAGCACAGTAAATTATGACATTGAAATGACTTATTACAACTTATTGTTAATTCATATTAATTTTCAATAGTTACCTGTTTAGAATTGATGTACATTTCTACTAGAAAACAATCTTGAAACTAGATAACACTATAAAAACAATATGTTTTGACAGATACCGGGTAATATTCAGACAATAGCAGTTATGACAAAGATTATTATGAAATTAGCACATTAAAGATGAAAGTCCTTGTCAGGAATTATGCGACAATCGCCGCCATTTTTAAGATCTTAAATCTACTAACGACTGGTCTGAAGCAGCCTTAATGTTACGACGTTTATCTACGACGTCTTAGCTGCGACCATGTTGAAAAAAACGCGACGTAGCCGTAAGATCGATCGTACGACTAAATCTCAGCTACGAACGGGCGTACGACCAGGTCCTTAGGGTCTTTTCTATTTGACTGATCGTTGCTGAAAACATTTACAGTACGGACAATTGATGTGACACAGAAGCTTTTATTCTTTGATAATTGCATAACAAAAAATCCGTTACTCGATAAGAGTTTTTATTTATCACCTTTTTGCCCGGTGTATATATAGTTTTGGCCATTTTAAATATTTTGGGCATTCACCCGTTAGAATATGTGTTTTCTAAGCTTTGATCACTTTATCATATTCGTTATTAAAACTTAAACAAAATCCATTGCAAAAACGTATTTTGCCATCGGATTAAAGCTTTAAGATTGTTGCGACCATTGCTAAGGAGATTGCTCGAACACAAATTAAGTTAAGGATTTAGATTTAGGAATGCTACGTTTTTAATATAAATGATATAAAAACCTTACAAATAACTTTTTTCGATACTTTATTTGCCTGCTCTAATTTATGAAAGAAACAAAGGTATAATGGTTGATCTATAAAATAATTACGAACAAATATCTTTGATTATACAGAACTAGGTGCCTTCATGGCCGAGCAGTTAAAGTTACCGACTTCAACTCATTTGTCCTTCACCGCTGTAGACTCGAATACTGCCAGGGACTTGTGAAAACACCTTAAGTCTTGCTAGCAGAATGTCTAGATAGTCGCCTTATAAACCTTATAGTTTCGATGTCACATTTAAACGAACACATAAGCTAAAAACAAGGTGTCAAATCGTTAAAATGATTCTTACAAATATTGAAATATCACAGTCAGAGAGTTCTGGCATCTAATTGTGAGTGATCAATAATTCAGAAGGTCACTAACCAAGAAGTACTATAAATATGTTTGTTCTAAGCACGGTTTGTTTACTTCATCTATGTGGTTAAAGTGTTTACAGGACGGACCATTCGTAGGATATTTTGCTTCGCCGACACATGAAATATTTAGCTGCTGCTGAATCCCATTTCAAATCTGGTCGTCTGGGTATGTACATCTGTAATATATTCCGGGAGCCTTATAGGAGCTTTGTCACTGCGAATATTTACAGTGTGGACAATGGATGTGACAGCGTAGCTTGTTCTTTGATAATTGCACACCAAACATTTCATTGCTTGATAAGAGTTTATGCATCACCTTTCTCTCTGGTATAGATATTTTTGTCCATTTTAAGTCTGTAGGGCTTTCACTCATTAGAAGTTCTTCGTGGCGAATAAAGCTCATTTCTAAATTTGGATCAATATAAGATACGTTTTTTAAAAATTTGATCCAAAAACCATTGCAAAACAGGTAGTCTGTCCTATGGTCATCGGATTCGAGCTCAAAGAGCTCAATCAGGTACCTTTGAGATGGTAGTGACCAGTACATATTTGTCAAACAATAACAACGTTTGTTGTTATATATAACAAATCCTTTGTTTGTCGTAGACATTTTATAATGAGTTGCTAGCTCTAAACAAAATGTTTCCATTTTGTAGCTTATAAGATTTTCAGTTGTTACGCTACCAACATGAACTGCGGTATTAACCGTGTTCTTCACAGTTATATTCTGGTCCTCGCTCCTAAAATTTTCTGGGTATAATCTTTCATTATCACAAATGATCGGTATTCTGACTCTTTTTTGTGATGATTCTAAATCGATGTGACTTGATGAAGTCCCAGGGCAATCAGCATCAACATTTTTATTTTTAGTTTGATTACCAGCAAGTGTTTCTATAATTTGAACATGTTTTCTGGTGAGAACAAGCAAGGTGTTATCTGCTAGGCATACATTTGTTATTGTTTCCCTAGATATGTCCTCGTCTTTCAGGGTAAACTTGTATGTGTTTATTTCGTTAGTTATTATATTCAAGGTCGTTACCATTGGCATCAAGTGACCTTCCCCTTTAGTAAAATATAACTCAGGTTTTGTGTTCCGTATGCCAGAAATATTTCTATAAAGAATGTCGTTGCTGTTTTCAGGAATCAGTCTATACCACGTGTCGTTTTGAGGATTAAAGCACAAGAGGGAACCTTTCTCACCGGTCATGATCAAAACATCACATTTACATTCGCCTCCATGTAACGTGCTTTCCACATCGCTTGAAAACATAATCTCATTCAATATGTCAATACAAGAAGCTTCACGCAAAAGAGAGTCGGTAATATCTTGTAAATCAATTGTGTCAAATAGTTCCTTAACATTTGCTTTTGTCTCATCCGAGTTATTTTTTACCCAGTTCATTAGAAACGATAAACGTTCGTCCATTGATACATAAGAGAGTCGTTCGTCAGTAAATAGCTTTTGGATTAATTCCCTTGAAAAGTACAGTGCCTCTTCGGTTTTGAAAACTTCGGGCAGATGGCTTTCTATGTAAGCCATACCATTTGGAACTTCGAAATTATACACCGAAGCGAGTTTCAGTACGTATATGTAAGTTTTTTCCGTAATTTCAAAATCACGAAGCCAATTGATGCAAGTAGTTTTAAGACCTTCAATCATGAAGTATTCTGCTTGTTGAAGAAGTAGCTCTACATTGTCTATGTTTATATCTGGCACAACGCCATATAGGTACATGATTGCCATCTCAACTGAATCTGGGGTACCAACACTTACATCCACCAGTCCTACAATAAATGTATCAGGGTGTAATCGGAAATACAAAATAATGTTGCACTCGACATGTGTGATGAGCAAAAGAAATTAAAGTTCACACAATATATCACATAATAAATGCATATATTATATGAAGTTATAAACACGGAAGTACACTACAAGGGTAACAAAATAAAGAAAGTTGAAAAAAGTGTGTATTGCTATTAATTAAGATACTCAAGTCTTATAAAACCGTACTAAATAAAAACAACAACATTTGCATATCAAGAGAATTGTAGGAATACCTTTTCTCTGATGTAAATTCCTATAAAGATCCAACGAAACCCTCAAGCATGTAAAGTATTTATCGCCTTTAATAAAAGTATTAATTTGGAGTAAACAATAGGCAAAATGTTTAATAATATCAGATAGGGTCAACTACTTTAAATTATTAAACTGTCATAAAAATCGATGGTATTGTTAGCGGACAGAATGCCTGATTTCGGATAGACATATATGCACAGGAGATATTCTATGAATACTGGCGTACAAAATAACAGTCCTGAAGTCTACTGTTATTGTGAAGAGATTGGATTCTGTGAACCGTGTGTGGTCAATATCAATTTAGAAAAAAAACATATGTTAGGATTTTTGTTCTTGTTTGTTTGTTTCATTTTACGCCTTTTCCCAACAGTATTTCAGTCATATAGGCGGGTAGTTTCCTGGAGAGTTAAACCAGTACTAGACTACCTTCCTCCGCGCTAAACTACCAAAGCATCTCCCGGGGATCGAACCCATGCCAGAGCATATGTAAGGAACACATATTACTTCTGTATTGCTGATGGTGAAATATCAGAGATTTAAGGAATGATATCATAATTGGGACAGCAGGGAAAATTAGATACTCTTGTAAAATGTTAAAAGGTCAAAACACGTGTGTGCAAACTAGCCTGGATCCTCCTTTCTACAATTTCTCTAGCTAGATGCAACACCTGTTTCTTGCACAAATGTAGCCCTCAATAATAATATTGCTAGTTTGCCTATTCCACATGTTATTGAAAACGAGCAATCTCTATAAAATCGGTCTGAATATAGGGAGTTTGACATGTATTCCTATTTTTACTACTGAGAAAAAGTATTCATTAAATACATTTTCTCGAAACATAAAACCATAAAATGTTTCAAGTTTTGTTTCTTTAAATTTAAAGAATTTTACAATAGATGTTTTTCTCTATTGATGTTCTTTAATATTAAATGTGTTTAGTGCTGTTGTGAATATTGTCGAATCTTATTATCTATCAATTAAAAAGAAAGTACAAAACCCTGCATTAAAGATACTTTACAAATACATAATTTATGAACTTGTAAATTATAATCATAGATATTCATTTTAACATGCGCTGGGTACTGTGTTTACAGGCAGAATAAATAGTAAAAAAATAATTGGTCGACTGCTAATCCTTAGATCAAATTGTTTGTAAATAAATATAGTGCATTTACGTATGTTTGTAACGAAAGCTTACGTCATATTTGTACAGTTGAGAGAGCAAATAACTTCAAGTTTTCTCTTTATCACGATATATGTACACAAGATATTTAAAAGTACTTCAATACGATATTATTTCATAATACAATCAAATAAGCAGAGAACCACAGCCTAAGTTTTACAATATTTAAGCATCATAAATCTCAATTTATACTAAAAGCAACATGTGTGCAGATATGTAATTGTTTATTTGTTGCAGATCTTTTGTGTTGAATAGAATGCCTTAATTCAATAATGTACCTATAATCAATT
>NW_026855035.1:0-12640 GCF_026571515.1 Ruditapes philippinarum
TTTGAAATTTTTTATCTCGTTTTTCATATTATCGTATATTGATTTTGTACTGTTTGCTTTTCCCTTTATATCCATTTTTTGATCGAAATTTTGAAATAGTTTAAATTTTTAAATTTTAACTAAATATTCAACTTACTGTGGTCGATGTATTAATAATTGCAGACAACAATGCAGAGTTTACGTGTTTTTGTTCGAATTTAACCCTTACAACGCTACAAATCTACTACAATTGATTAGTCCATCAAAACTTTTTATCATTTTAGGGACAATTTTCATTCCTCGCTTTGAATTTTAATTGCATTTCCAAATATAAAGTGTATTTTACATTAGAGTTAAAATATCAATTACAGTTTATGTGAGGTAACCTATTTCTGTCACATACCAGTTAGAGTTGGTGTATGATTCATTGGATGATAAATCAACATATGATTCTATCATTATGATACTTTATTTATTTATAGATATTATCGTTATTTATCGTATATCAATGTGTTGCAGTTCTAAAATACCTGTACTTTGTTTACTTTTTAAAGCAGGTTGACCCCAGATTTAGGCCTATGTTCATGAAAATTAAAAAAAAATGTATTTAAAAGTAAAATATTGCAAGGTGATCAAAGAAAATAATTTAAACATTGCAAACGTCACTCTCAACCCACGTAAATTACCCAAAAGGAGCAATAGCCCTTTGTCCGTAAATAAGGCTGTAGAAATATAGTGAGAAGTCCTAAAATACTGTTAAATACGCCATTTATCGCACATAAGGTTATGAATATTACTTGAATTTCGAATCTGTTTTACTTTTTCCTGAAACGAAGAACAGCTTTCTAAAGTTTTATCTTCTGGGCATGTTTTGGCTCGTCTGTAGGCATGCAGCTTTAAGAGTGGAATGTCATTTATATAACGTTAAAATATTAAACCATCTGGATCAGTGATTATACATAAACTATTTATTTGAATTACATATACGTTGCTGTTTTTTATTTGTAACGGTCGGGATCTCTGACTGGCATTAACACGAAAGCTTGGAGCAAAGTATTTGTTAGTTGCAAACTTTCCTCTGCTTCGTTTGGATTGTTGCCCTGACCTTTTACACCGAAAATGTATTTCCTTATCGAGTTACCAACCATAGACCACGAAACGGACCATACACCATTTTTGCATTTTACATATCATTAACATGAACAAAATGGCATACATGTATTTATATTTTGAACAACGTTGCAAAAAATAAATATGTTTAAAACACATTTTATGTTATATTTTAAACGTAATAACATTAAAATTAACAACACATGTATTATAATTATATAATCATTTTTAAATAATTTTAATGATATGCTATGCTTTAATTTTATTGCAGAAACTTTTGAGAATCTAGGAAATTCTTAATGATTGTGTCTTATTTTAAAAATAGAATGCACCAACTATGTTTTGGAAGGGGCATTACATTTTACCAAATTTCCTAAGCATTTATTTCATCTACATAAACATTTTCAAAAGTACTGTACAGTATTATAACCAAATAAATGATACAATATTTAAAAAGAAGAATACAAAGAATTGTTAAAAAGAGACACTGGTTCAAAAATAATCAGTCCGAATAAAACCTCTTAAATTTTTAGTGCTCTCTTAAACACTGGTAGAGTTTTACAGATTTTTAATGTTCTAGCTAGGGCATTCCAGATTTAAGGGCTGCCGTCATAAACGCACGATCACCATAAGCCACAGTCCTACTACGTTATACAACCAGTGTTAAACAATCATTCTGGGACCTAGGTTGTATGGATGGGATATAAATGTCATAAATGTCTAGAATGTTTCGTATGTAAGTAGGTGGCTGTCCGTGAAGCGCCTTAAGCACATTGACAGTAAAAATAGATGATAGATTATATATATGATTGAAGCTTAAAACCTCGGGAATTAAATGCCTCCTCGAGCTTCTGCAATGTTAATGCACAGAGAAAAGTATATTCACCCTTTCTTGCGGTATAATTCTTTGTAAAATTTGCGTTTGCAAATGTTTAGTCAATTTAATGTTATAGCCAATTGCAGTTTAAATTTGTCGTTTCGTGCAGTTTTATTTATCTAATGATCTCATTTTCTCCAATTAACCATGTAATTTGCAACCTGTATTTTTATGCATTCTTTTGTTGAAGGTTACACTAAGTTCATGTCAATTATCATAATAACTTTAATGTAGGGGCGTAATTAGATACCCCAAACCTTTTCAATAGCTGTATCTAGGTTTGAGTTCAAGGCTAAATTTTGTTTATATATTGCATTTAAAATGATCTTATAAACATGAAACCTTATGGAAGGCTCAAAGCGGAAAATTGAAATGATATCCTTTCTGTGGGTTAAATCTAAAACAACTTATCTAAATATCAATTATTGCAAATACCTTTATATTTGCGAAATCAAATCATCAAATACGGAGGATGATACAGTTGTTTTACTGTTAATGGTAGCAAATGGCCGTAATACCGTCCATAGCTACAAACGCTTCAACAATTGAAAATTGTGCACGCAGGTTTGCATTATTGGAAGATTTAACAAGTATTTACGGATAAAATGACGCGAGTTATATGGTTTACTCAGGCTGACATTTAAAACAATGACTGCAATGACAGCTCCGGTAGTTTCATTATCAAGACGTCAACATGCATTACACTAGCATGTGAAAAGCATGACAAAACAAATTTCCTGATATGAAAAACAAGCGAAATTACCGATTTAGGCAAGAATAGCGCTAATGCACCATTTTCATGCACTTACATATGCAAAAGTCAGATGACCTATTAAGTCCATGCAGCTTCGGGCTACAAAAGAGTCGATGATAATTTTCGAAAAATATGTGTATACCACAGAAAATGTACAAGAACATCTATCTAATCGGTGACGATATATTTAATATCTTTAAATGACCTTGATAAAAATAGTGTTTTTGGTTTGATTTTACCCCTTCATTTTTACTAAATTTTATTTGTCTGGCAGATGTGCATGTTTGCTACTTGTATCGCGATAATAAAGCTTTTAAATCTTGTCATTTTAATATTGTTTTGGGTCAGAATGTTAAGAGATGTGAGTTATTGTAGTCTTCAAATAATATATTTTTCTGACAAGATGAAGTGTTTTGTACTATGTCAGTTTATGTCGAATCATCTATAAATATTGTCATTGAAGTGGAGATTTGGTATCTATTTGTTTTCTTGCTTTCTTGATTAATGACAAGTGAATAACGGTTTCATTCGCCTTACAACAGTAGAGAAAATGACTTACAACAGGACAGAAAAATGAAATATAATTTTAAAGGATGTAATTAAATTATTTGTATATGTTCAAAACAACAATTTTTAAATAAAGAAGTGTATAGTATATTTGTTTTTAAATTCAAAACAGCTATTTATGCCACGCACAAAACAAATGATGCACATGTATCGCCATTGAAAACTTATAAACCACTCCTTCCGCTACTACTCCATTTAATTCATTATGTTAGACACATATTTTGATATTGATTCATTCTCATTTTTAGGGGGGAAATTAGCATAATCATAAGCATTTTGTGAAATGTTCGTGTACGCCTGAACTAATTTGCTCTGTTATTGATTTTTTTTGCTCAAGTGGTAAGATGTCCGCTTAGGATGTAAGAGGTCTGAGGTTTGAATGTATGGAATAAAGTGTATTGGTTTATATTTTACAACTTCTTTATACTCTTTTGTCTCTGATGATGTTTTTTTAAAATTTATTCCTATCATTTTTCTTACACATTTACGCCAGTTTTAGTTGCTGGAACAGATGTGCCATTTTTTTGTATTATGCTGCAAACACCGCCAGTCTTTTATGTTTGCTTCAAAACTTCGTCTTGTTAAATATACGTGTATATAATCAGATAATTTATCATCGTTTATCATACCCTTGTTACGATTGTGTATTTTTTGTAATGATGCATGCTTATGTAAATGTCGTAAGGTGCCAATATACGCCTGCCACCTAAATACAACAGGAGTTAATCACACGAATAACAGAAGTTAATGATTATGTTTAAAATTAATTTAATTTTGCAGCGTGTTTAGTAAAAATCAGGGGCAGGGGAAAAGTAGTTTATTTTAAAAAAATATATTGAAATATTTTATGTTTTCCTTGCCAATTTGCGTGATCAAATGACAAAGATTATCATTTTTAATCTAATCTATATTTGAATTACAAAATGTATTATGAGAAGAAAACCAAACTTAATATATAAATTCGCTATTATTTTAAAGATGCAAACCATAATTTCTGACATAAATGAATTGAAGATAATTATTTCTGATATTTAATCAAAAGTTGTAAAACATGAAATACTTTTTAAAATTATATTTAGAAAAAAGTAAGGCATTATGCAAAACATTTAAGTATATTCTCTAATTCTTATTTTATGTATGTGTACCTAATAGAACGTAGCGAGGCAGTTTTCAATTTTGTACACACCTATATGCACTTCACAAAGTAAATAATAAACATGCATTTAAGAGATAGCTTAGTTGTTGAGGAAAATGTGTCGCGTATGTGGAATAATGCTGGTAAATTGTGAATACAGATCATTAGACTGCAATCGTTAGAATAATTTGACGTACGTTTGTGAAGTCTGAAAGAAATATAAAATTGAGATGAAGGAGATGTATCCTCTTGATTAGGCTTATTGTTTGGATATAAATGCATTTCAAGCAAAATAAATTCTACTTTTACTAATGGCCAAGTCTGAAACCATTATTTTCTCATAACAGTGGTTTATGTTTATATTTGTGAGAATTTCGGATAAATTCAACATATAAAATGTGTCTTTGAAACAAATTACTCAGGCTTTATTTATAAGTTGAAGGAAAATCATTAATGTAACAACATGATATTAAAAGCTTAACCGGTACAATGTAATTATGTGCCATTCAGATTTTGGCCCTCAGTCGCAATATGTCCAAAATATGTGATATATGTACTTGGAGACAAGTAATGTTCTGTAGTTTTATTAATCGAACAGCAGAATTTGTTAAAATGCAAACTGCAAAAATGTAGATGAATATTGTTCATCGTTATATTTGATAGTTGAAAGCTTTATGTTGTTAAACATTTATTTCATTTTACAAGCAACTAATAAGTATTGTATGTTAGCTATATTTATATTATTATCAGTTATTGGTCAATCAACATTATAAAACAGTAAATTATTTGAAACATATTACTTATTCAACTCAACTTTACGAGTATAGCAAAACCTGATTTGTAAAAAAGCATTTCGCATGAAATAAAGAAAACAGAATACTTGATTCCCAACAAGCAATGCATGGTTAATTTCACTATTTGGTATAAGATTCGTTTTTTTTTCCATACACATTTTGCCTACTAATTAGAATTTGAAAAAAGGAGATTCCGCGGTACATATTATGTACAGTGTTCATACATATGCTCCTGTTGATGTACTTGTTATTACGTAATCAATCATTTTAACAACAGTTCATGTTCGCGTTGGATGTCTGTGCTTATATTGACTCCTCTGTATTGTTTATTTAGTCAATGATTGTTGACAGAGTGTTCTTTTGTTTGATTTTTATTGTGTTACTTCTCTACGCGTACAAATAGATTCATACATGTACATAGTTGCAAGCAAGTAGAATAACTTTTGCGTTTCGCACAAATTGTTGGTAAATGATGCGAAATTGGGCGTTGAGTTCAAAGATACAAAAAATGTGCTTGATTTAAAATATTACAAGCATCAATAATGCTCTTACAGATAATACACAGTGTCACACTAGTTAATGTATCAAATAATACATATATACGAGTTAGTGTAAAACTACAACCTATTGTATCGAAAGTTAAACGATATGACTAAATAGATACAAAATAAATGCTATGATATCGGAAAACAAACCATGCATTATGATATCAAAACCGTCGAATTAAAAGAACAAAAACAGTATGTTGAGAGTATAATGATACAAAACATTTTGCTACATCTATAGGATAAATTATTTTGTATGCTGACATAAACATCTGATTGTCAGTATCTCTCTAGAGGAACATAGGATTGTATCAATTTTTCGTATATGAGCCATTGTTATCCCTCGTTGTACAAGTGTCTGTCTGGTATCCAAACAGTTAAAAATAGAAATGTGTCCACTTTCACTAACTGATCATAAATGTCTGATTAAATGGTCATAGGTAACTTACGGTGGCACAAAGGTGACATGTGTGTATTTTTATTAATCTCGTGGCCACTAGATACTATGTCGTGGCCACGAGTTCCTAAGTCGTGGCCACTAGATAGCTAAGTCGTGGCCACGAGATACTATGTCGTGGCCACGAGTTACCAAGTCGTGGGGACGAGTCCTGGCCACTAGATAATTACCCAATCAGAATACACTAAACTTAACAACTTACGTTTACATGCAACATTAATCTTTGAAAATACTGAAGATGTTCACTTTGAATTTGCCTTTAGGATCATTTTAGAAAGTCACCTTCCAAGGCTCATCAGACATTTATTTTGACTATAGCTCTTTGTTGGGACAATTTTGTGATCAAATTGGTCAGTTTGTACGTACTACGGCCTGTTAACCTTGTTTATACGATAACATGAGAGGGAATAAGTCCTGGTTTATTTTATTTGGAAGGGATATTGCCCATGGACATAAGATAGGTTAAATCTTTGTCTAATGAATAATTTAGAAGAGATGAGCCATGGTTTATGTAACCTAGAAGGATCATTGCACCTGATCAGTAAATGACATCTAATTATTTCGAGGTCATTGGGTCAAAAATCAGGGTCACAGTGACGCTATATGTAAAATTATTGACCAGTCAATAAATTGTATAAACGGCACATTTACAGGCTGGTGAAGTAGAAACATCATTGTACTATAGCACATGTCTAGTTAATTATGGAATTCATATAAATGGTATCTCGTGGCCACGACAAAGTAATTCGTTGCCACGACATAGTATCTCGTGGTCACGACTTAGCTATCTCGTGGTCACGACTTAGCTATCTCGTGGCCACGACTTAGTAACTCGTGACCACGACTTAGTAACTCGTGGCCACGGCATAGTATCTCGTGGCCACGACTAAGTAACTCGTGGCCACGACTTAGTAACTCGTGGCCACGACTTAGTAACTCGTGGCCACGACAGAGTATCTCGTGGCTACGAGATAAATAAAAACACACACATGTCACATTTGTGTCACCGTAGTAACCCCCTATCGGTCACTTTTAGATCTTTAAGGATAGCATTATTGATGAGCTGATTTTAATCAGATTGAAAATATTTTAATTCTGTTATGACGTTCAATACCAAAACGACGTTTGTGTTAAAAACATTACAGGCAATGTGTGATTAGCTACAATACAGTGATTGTAAGGTGACAAAAATTGGGAGGTTCGTGCTATACATCATAGTTGTTATAGTTACGAGTAGAAGAAAATATTACGACTGTTTACACGGAATTTACAAAGGTTGAATTTCATTTGAGAAAAAATGTAGCAACGTATGCGAGGTAACCATAAGAACCAAATTGAAGAAATCAGTAAACAAGGATATTAACGCAGTCAAACAGCCTTCATTTTCTGCAAATGATAAAAAGTATCAATACTCGTGCAATGGTAATACTCGACATAACTTTGATGTTAAATGGTAACATTTGCATGCTTTGTTTGGGGAATGAATCAGTTGTCAATGCAAACGATGCATTTCATAGGATTGCGAGTTCTACATACATGTATTAAACTTTGTTGTTCATTACTTTGTAATAAATAAACTTTTAGAAATGAACTATCAACATTCATTTCTTTTTTAAACATGTCTTTGATATTTGGCCCTTGTTTCATTTCAACCAACTCACATGGTGCACTTTTAACAATAATAAAACATGCTGAAAACATCTCAAACATTGATAGTAATTCCCTTGATAATGTTTCTCCCAATAAATTATGCATTTATTTGTCTCTCAAACTACAATACTACAGAGCGCCCTGGTTCACGGATTGGAATGACTAAAATGATCTATTTTTACAAAAACCATAACAACAAAATATTAATTTATAAGTTAATGAAAAATATCATGCTATATTCACATGCAATACTATAGTTCTTTGAGCTGCAAATAATGTGTGTGTGTGTGCATGCGTGCCTGCGTGCGTGCGTGTGTGTGGAGAAGTGGTATATTGGTTTGTTTTGTTGTATGAATATTGTAAAATAACAATTGAATCTAAACTTCAAACGTTTGATTTAGGAACAAAGCCAGTAAATAAGCGAATCATGTTCGTTAGGTTTTTAAACAGCTGTAAAGCATAACTGACTTGAAATAAATAATCCAGTAAAGTAAATAATACCTTGCACAATATATAAATATTCAGTATACATTATGTGCGTCAAACTGCGAGCACATTATAGTTAGAAGGAAAAAGTATTCATTTTACAGCAAGACACATATTGGGTACGTGTTAAAATATCTTTACTGACTGAGTGCTTAAAGACTCTTGAAAATGTAAATTTCTAATATCAAAACGTAGTCAGACTTTTATCAAATTTAAATGAATAATGAATAACCATTGTTACGATGTTTAATTGTAATGTAGTCGTCTTAATAAATATGTTTAATTTTATCAACACTTAGATAATCATTTACAATAACAAAAAACAAGAGTACTGTTTACATATTTGTTACATTACGTATTCTTAGTAGAACCTTGCACAAATGACATATATTAAATCCACTATATACGTTAAATTTTATAAAGTCTAATGAATGCTTAACATTTTTTCTCCCGTTTTTTGTTTAATTTCCGGTCTGATGCGTTATGTAATTGTTTGTCCCAATACCTTTTGGAATTCTTAATTACTTTCATTAATACCATGTGTTCATATTTGTTTCTCTCATTTTGGAAGCAACATGAGAAAATAGTCGTGTGCGAAGAGACCTTATAACGGAACAACGGCTATTTGAGCGGTTTAATGTTGCATACATTGTGTTTGTCAATAATAAAGCACGTTTGTACAAACATTATATTTTATATTTTTTCTCTGAAGACTTTTATATTAGCTTAAACCGAAAAGCTAACCATTATTTCCGTTTATTAATCTCTTTCCATAATAATTGCCCTGATGGAAATGTAAAAATGTATCGTATGCACACCAACAAGATATGAATACAGATCGTTATCTTGAAATTGATGGAACAAATAATGTTTACGGTAAAAAAACAGAAGAAATGGAGATAGATGAGTAACATCGTATAATTTTGAGGTACTTTTTGGGAACGGATACTTCAGACGAACCTCATTACTTATGATTCAGTATGCCACACCTCCACACTTGATATGTTATGACTTCATGACAATATAGACCCTTCTCAAATTATATGCATACCTGGAATTCCAGAACCAGAACGAGGTTTAAATGGCAGGAATGTAAACACACTGACCACTCTTATCTCACTATATAGCCACGATGTTGGGTTTTAATAAAGAAAAGTTCTTATTATCATTTTTGTGTCCCAATGTGCTATTCTGATGGTAAATATAATTTACCATATTCCAAGGGATAAAGATTTAAAAAAAAACACACGACTAACTTTCTAAGATAAGAAGGGATAAAGGGTCATTGTAAAAGGTAAGCACCTAAAAATAATATTTTGTAAACTTTGACCACTATATGAACAGAATAATATTTTTGTAAAAATACAGATTTTGTAAATTTAGAATAAAATAATGGGAGAACTGCTTGCTTTTAATCTAACAGTTATAACAAGCGAAACTTGTAAATTGTAAATTATTATCAGTTCAAATTTATGTTACAAATAGAGGATTGAAGCTGACTATAAAAGTTACCATATCATTCCTTATTATAAATATATGTTGTATAGTTTAGGGTCACTGCATCTACTGTGGTGTGTTCCAAACATTTTACACTGAAGATTACAACTGGACTCCACTTAAAAATGGTTCTATTCCACCAGTGATTAATTGGGTTGAACAAACAACTCCAATTAAGAAGGCCACTTAGAAGAAAAATTCTTTGACCAAAGAAAATGCTCATTGATAGGTAATCTTAATGATAAAGTCACCGATTTAACACACATATTCATCATTTCATTTAAAAACATATAATATAATGCTTATCTATGTTTAATAAATGTATTTTCTTTAAATATAGAAAAAAATCATTTAAATTCTCACTGATATTGAATAAATAATATGTTTTGGTAAAATATATATCTTTCAGCATTGTCTATAATGAAGATGAAGAAGATAATGCAACAAGTACCACTGGCCAACCATCTACATCTTATGGGTCTACAGAAACACAGGAAGAAAATGATATTTAAATGCTTCATGAGGCTTGAACTGGAGGAGACCAAAAAGATGTAAAGACCCTGCAACTCAGCTGAGTTTGTATTGAAAATTGACAAAGGAACATGCACACGTTTGCATTTGTGTCATTGTTACATGGATGCATGTCAGATGTTGAGATCTAATGGAACTTTTTGAAACTGGTGATGATGTGATGGTTTTTATATGTATATTTAAATTGGTTTTCAATAAAAAAAGGATAATAAAAACAATATAATATTAGGAAGTATTAAAGTTTAGTCTTTATTAAATTTTGAAATAAATAAGAAAATTCATTCTTTCTCTGTAATCTATGGCATTTCCCTTAATTATATTGCGCAACCAGTATCTGCTGGTAGTATTGGAAGTACAAATTAAAATTCATAAAGTACATGTATACATAGAATTTGGCTAGGCAGAAACTATAGTAAACGGTCTTTATAACTGAGTCAATAAATGTTTGATATAATCCACCCAATACACATCTGATAAAGATTTACCACAGGTCATTAGGGGCTTATCTGTAAGATTCAATTTACAATTACCTTTATGCTGGCATCAAGAATCCATAAATAACAGAACAACAAAGATTATATAATACTAGACACCACAGATTTATATCTATAAACCTTATATTATGTTAGGACAGCAAAATTGAAACCGAAAGTAAAAAAAAATCTCTTCTCTTACTCACTTCTTAAACCATAAATGGATACCTCATAAATATAATTGAATTCTTTATAGAGGGATTAACTTTGTCTTGATTAATATATAACTCTACAAATGAGAAATTAATGTTAGGAATCAAAGATAAGTCGATTTCATTGTATACACAGCTTATACTGGCTTATCAGCTTGCCAGTTATGCCTCGTTCTGGTTCATGTTCTAAAAATAGCTGTATAATATTAAGAATGGTCTATTCATGTAGTTATGTAAACTATTTATACGAATGGTGTGGTGTTTAAAGGTTAAAAACTAACTCTGCTTTATCAAAATATAGTGTTACTTAATTTCCTTTTACGTAATGTCCCGTTACAGTTTGCTAAGGAGAAATGGTTACAATGATATTATATTATAAGGCAAAATACAAATGTTAAATAAGCTCGAAATCACCCAAATTTTATATAACTAACATAGTTATTATCTACACTTACCTAAAGGTTACTAAAATATAAGCAAGTTTACAATGTCAACTTAAATAGAAACTGTTCTTATTTAACAAAAAATATGAACATCAGAATGTAGACCAGAATGCGCCTTAACGAAAAAAAAGTTACTCAATACAATCAAACTTAATATAATAATAATCATCTAAGGGGAACTGAAATACTTTAACTCCTTATTTCTTAAAAAAATAGTATTAAAGATTATAAATGTTGCATTCCTTGAGCAATATTATGGATTATTACCCCTCACTTTTTTCGTAATGTTAATTTCCCATAGGCCTCTGGGAGTTATTCTTACTGGTAATGCAAGTGTACCACGTGACTAAGTATTTTGTACTGTAACATAGGTAACAGTATTTTTTAACAGTATAAAATCTGGTCACGTGGTCTATTTTCTAAATAAAATGAAATAAAATGGCCGCCATTTTGTTCTCGATTCATTTTTATTTTCGACGATAGGGCATCGCCGAAGTAACTATTACTCTCATAAAATTTAGTTCTTTGCACCCTAGAGTTCCTTTCGCGTATAAAATATCTTTTTGTTGAATAGTCAACCGGAAACATCCGTTTTCAACGGAAGTAATTGTAATGTAAATAATTTTGTGTCAAACTGGTATATGCAGACAATTAAAGCATGCAACAATGGATAATTTAACAATTTTAACCAGTGAAACGTTACAGATAGAGTTGGTGGACAGACATCAGTAGGATATCATCGTTATTTTCTAAATGCACTTTGTCAAAAACCATGCGAAGAATATTCTGGATGCAGACGGATCAGATTTCACAGATCATAACCTTATAAATGGGTTAGTGTTTTGTTATCTAATAAAACCTAGCTTATTGTATGTTTATGATTTGTAGATGTCATCAATTTGCTTAAAGAATAAAAGAAAAAGAGAACTTCTCAAGTAGGCCTAAAGTACACTTAAACTTAAAAGGTAAGGACAGTTTAAAATTAGTTATTGGTACTCTTGGTTTATTTTTGTTACAGTTAGATTTAGTTGACAATTTCAGATCATCACAGTATTTTTTGTTCGGGGGTAATAAAATAAATAAACACATGGGTTTGTGTTTAACAGTAAAAATATCACCCCTCGTAAAAA
>NW_026855036.1:0-24453 GCF_026571515.1 Ruditapes philippinarum
AATCTAGACTGAGCGGCGACAGTACTTAATGCCTTTTCTTTTCATTGACACCCGCGTGGGGCTGATGAAATAGCTCCTGGTGGTTGTGAAATACCGCGACTAAAAATAAATCATGCGCAGTCTACAAGAACGTTACGCTATGACAGTCATTTCCTTACTAAATGTAGGTAAGTAAACGAGTTATATTTGTATCAATATTATTTTGAACCTATTAAAAAACTATTTGTTTTTTTATTTATAAATTAAGCACGTATCTATTTACAAACATTTCTTTTATCTGTCATAATGGTAATTATCTCTCCGTCTAGGGCCGAGGACCTGACCCTCAATGTCCGCGATTCAAGCCCTAAATCGTGTATACGAGTCAGCTCCGTATACTTCCAGGAGATTAAAAATAGAACGATAATGTCATTCTAAAAATAGACGAATGATCACATTCTCAAAATAGAACGATGATGTCATTCTTAAAATAGAATCCAATATGGCGTCGCGCATGCGCAGTCGTGGCCCTAAACCGACGCCTATACTACTCCGGAATATCCGTCCCTCGGTAACCCGCCCATGGGCGGTAACTCGGCAAGCCTCGTTACCGCCCAATGGGCGGGTCACCTCGTGACGGATATTCCGGTCCGAACCGCAACATATGACAGATATTATTAATCTATACGATCAAAACATTTTCCAAAGTCAAGTCTATAAAGACACTATAAAGTTTTTTCCTTCGAATTTAAGGTTTTGGCAATAATAGAGTGAAATAAAAATATACAATCAGTGGTGGATTGATTTTCCTTTTTGGAAACTAAATTGGTTGTTTAATATCAAAGTTTTTTCCTGTGTCCAACTTGAAAGTCTATTCATCAAACTTTGCGGGTATTGTTTAGCTATCACATTAATGAAGAACCTCCAAACTAATGCAATTGCTCATTCGCAACAAAATCGCAAAAAATGGTCTTTGATCAGTTGGCACCAACAAATGATTTTTTTTCAACGAAATATTTACACGCGGAACGCGAGAGGCCATTTCTCTTGGGCTAGAGCTTTGTGCCTGATATTGCTGTTAAGAAGAATCTCCAAACTAATGGAATTGCTAATCCGCAAAGGAATCACGCAAATGGTGTTTTTAACAGTTGGCTCTAAATAATGGTGTTCATACACGATTACGTCGTAGGTGCAAACAGCCACAATACCTCGACGTTCTTCTTCCTTGCGTTAGATGTTTGGGAACCTTCAAAGTAATATAATCTGCTGGATAACTATTTCAAGCTGTAAGTATAAAGCGTTCGTGTTAACATGTCTCACTGTACATGACGTATATTCTTGCAATAGACCTTTTTACGACGCGGTCCGTTGCTATGAAAAATTGACCGGAAGTAGTATTTTCTCGCGCATGCGCAATCTGCGTATGGCAAAAAGAAAAGCACCCTACATAGAATTGTAGTAGAAATTCATAGTCAATTCCGAGTTAGATAAAGGAAAATTTTTTATAAAATTATATAAATCAACACAAAATATACCTTTATAGCTTTGTGGCTGAAATTGCCGTAAATAGGCACTGAAAAGACGATTGTTTAAGAATTCCCCTTTACGATCACGACCTGACACTGAGATAATTATTGCCAAAAAAATGGGGAAATATGAATACATGAATAAGCATATAAAAAGTCAATTTCATAGTAACAAGTTGTTGAAATCGTCCATATAAACATATAAAATCGAAGTTAATTATCATTCTAAAAATAAGTCGGATAATGATAGTAAAATGTATTTTTTGTTTTCAGTTTACCTATAAATAGTAATTTTATACTTTATCCGACTTGACTGTGATGCCCAACAGAATTTTTTATAAGTCACATAAATATATTTAAATAATATTTCAAATTCTGAAGAAGTTCAGATGGATGGTGGTTTCTCGTAACACCTGAAAATGCACCTCACGTACACTATTTGTCAGTTCACAAAATTGATATACACTGATGAGATTGGTATGAATGAAAGTAACTTGAATTTCATAATTTTAAGTGATTATGGTATGGTAGTATAGCGTCACGGTTGAATGATATTGTATACTGGCTGGTAAATAATAACCGGTCACGTGTCAATCCGTTTGACACGTACCGCCTTGCCAATCCACTTTCGAAGGAATACCGATTGTGTAATATTATGTAATACATGGGTAATAAAATTTATCTTTAACACCCTGTTGTTTCAGTTTGATTTACTGATGAAAATGAAACCTTGAACAGACGACATTTGGTCATTGAATTATTAGTCGCGCTAATTTTGTATATCTGTTATCAATATCAATGCACGTTTTAAGTACTAACCGCTGTTTTCTATGTGTCATTACTTACAATCACGTCTTTGAAAGCCTTTAACTACGCTAAATGTAGTCTATCTTTATTACGATTTTGCCCTGCGCAGAATGCAGAATGCGCATGCGCAAAATGCAACATCTGTTGCTACGGAAAAATCGTAGTGTAAAAAGGTCAATAACATGCTCTTACGCGTTAATGTCACACAACATGTTAATCACGTTTTCATAAAGTTTCAAGATCACTGTTTTGTCCCCATTTGAAACAATATAAACTAAAGTTTTATAAGGGTTAAATCATTGCTTAAATGCTTGCGAAATCTCCAGCCGATTAAACAGTATACAGAAGAACAAATAACCGGTAAAAAAACGACCAAAACACACGGACGTCTCGAGGCCACAGCACCAACAACGACCAACCCCGTGGTACTTTCGAGACAATTTCTTAGGCTAGAGCTTTGTGCTTGGCACCAGAAAATGGTGTTGTTTACGAAACATTTCACACTTTTCATCGAGGAAAAACAAATCGCCGCCCCCCCCCCCCCCCAAAAAAAAAAAATCGAATCGTATTCGTTGAGCCTTTTGCCTTATATTTCTGTAAAAAGGACCTTCAGACTAATGCAACTGATAATTCGCTATGAAATCAGACAAATGGTGTAAACGGTTGACATCATAAAATGTTTTTACGAACATTTATACACTTTATTTACATAAAGAACAAGTCATCGATAAGAAGGGGTTAGAGCTTTGTGTCCTATATTGCTACAAAGAAGAACCTATAGGAGAACCTCCAAACTAATGCAACTTCTTATCCGCAACGGAATTTCATCAATGGTGTTTCAACGGTTGGCTACAAATAATGGCGTTTCCGCCCGTAAGTAAATAACAAACAAGTCGCAAATACAAAAAGCGACAATACCTCGATCGCCGTCATTTTCCCTTACGTTAGTTATTTGTGCTCTATATTGCTGAAAGGAACCTTAAAGAAACCTTATTTACGAATTATATTACACTTTATATAGAGAAAAGACAAACCTCCGGTCCTAAAAAGACCATGCAATTATTCCTTGGACAACAGCTTTGTGTCTTATATTGCTGTGAAGAGAAACCTCCAAACTAATGCAATTGATAATATGCAACGGAATCACACTAATAGCGTTTTTACGGTTGACAGCGGAAAATTGTGCTTTTACGAACAATTATCCAGTTTATAGACACTTACTTAAAATATCACTAAAATGGAAAGTTTTCTAAAGCTCAAAGAACGTAGTAAAATATTGTAGACTGACATAAAAATGGAATACCTTTGGTTTGCATACCTTCTATAACATTATATAACACGTTTCTTCGTCTTTATAACCGCAAATGAATATTGACAGGAAATGGCCATGGTCATTTTCCAAATATTCCAAACAAACTTACAAAACTATGGACAATTAATCCAATCTGAATATTGACAAAATAAATTGCCACCATTAGTCAAAAACTATACGTTTTTTTTCTGGCACCGAAATACATAATTGGACCTCACCGCTGATTTTTGTTTTACCTAGTAATGTTGTTTTTTTATTATTATTATAAGAATCAATTTGACATAGGAAGAATCAAAATATTTCAAGTTCTAGCTTTTTTTCGTGTTTATGAACACCAAGGATTAAGTACAAGAATGAGAATGAACAACCCTCTTCCATTTCATAGAGGACTTTGTATCCTTTGCTTTGAGGCAAATAAAGGGTAGATTACGAGGTACACCGATATTATGAGGTCATATATTGACTTATCAGCTCTACTAATTCTTCTTCGTGCATTATTTCAGGCACCTATGTCAGACAACCGTCTAGTTGGATCATCTCCAAAGACGCTGACGGTTTCCGAGCAAAGAATGGTGTGGGACAAGTGGTTTGACATCAACAACCTTCCTCATTCAGCCGATGAGGCCTCATATGCTTATTAAATATAAAAGCCTCGACTGTTGCATAATGGTTTTTCTCAGGTGTCCTCGTGAACAAAATACATAGGAGGAGGAGGCATCTGCGGTCTTCGTTGACCAATAAACCTGAAAAGTCGCACAATGTTCTTAACAGTAGCTTAAAACCTTACCAAAATTATGATAAGAATAAAAAAATACAAACACAAAACTTATTTTAAACTTAAAAACATACGAGATAGTGTGCACATACATATTAAATCTTTTCAATGTGAATGTGCTAGGTGGAAATAATGCAAAACATAAACCAAATCAATTCTATCTTGTCCAATTTTATTCCTTTGCAGAATATATATCTAACGATAAATTAAATTTCTATGTCTCATTGAGATTGTCATAGCATTCTTTGCTTCTGCGTTCTGTTAGCCTGAAAAAAGAAAGGCGTCATATATTGCGAAATAATTACACTGATATTTTCGTAAGCTTGTTGGCTCTCACAGTTGACCGTTAATAAATCAATATATGGCCTAACTTTATTATTTTAAAATAAATTGAACATTGTCATACATACTTTAAAAAACTATGGAAATGAACTATTGTTATTTGTCTTCATACTTGCATAAGACAGACAGATATTTTTGGGGATTTTGAAAATGTCTCCCTAACACATTGTACAATTGTCATGAAAAAAGTGATTTGTACTTACTCCTTGTAAACACAGGTTGAACCACTTTAAAAGTCGTCGTCGCAACTAAATATGGTACAAAAGGCCTTATTTTACTATTAGCACAAAAATAAAAGAAGTAAATAAAAAGATACCAATGATTTGTTCAAAATGGGCGCTCGTGCAGTTCATATTGCAGAAGTCCGAATGACAACAGTGTTCACATACAGAAGCGTGACGAGCATGGATGTCTCTTTTACTTGCGCATGCCTTTAATATAAACAAGAAGTACCTTTAAAAAATACTCGGTCGAGTTAATCTGCTTTTACTTGCATAGGTTACTTCAGACTTTTAAACAGATAATCAGAGATATTAGATTAGGGCTTGTTTAATAATAACAATAATTCCGTGTTCAAATTCTCATTTTATCAAAGGTGCAACATATTTGATTCGTACTAAGCATTTTCGCTTCAATTTATTGTTCCCCTCTCATATATTTCATAGATGATGAATGCCATTTTAGATTTAAATAACGTTTTGCCGATACACTTAATCCTCAGATCTGGCACACCAATGCAATTACCGAAAGACATTTTGAATCCGAAAGATTCCAAATAACCTTCATTATTGTAAAAATACTTTTACAACAGTTGGCATTTAATGTTTTAATTCTAAGGAGAGGTAAACATAAAATTTATTATGTTTAGATAATGGCTTTAGAGAATGTTAGATGCTTGTTACGAGAAGAAAGTAGCGATATATGTAAAACAATTTGTCATAAAAGTAGCAAAATGTAAGCAAAGAAGTATTTTGACTTCCATACAAAATACTTATTCTAAAATGTTTTATGAATAAAACATCTTTAGATTAGGACTTAAGAAGGATATACATTTCACCAATTCATTCTTTTATCAATTTTAGAACTGCCAATGATATTTCCTAATTTCAGGTTGTTATTTTAGAATGACAAATGTTAATCCTACATTTTATCAGTCTTCCCTGCATATTTTACAGGAAATCAAACTGTTTTTAAACGGAGTTCACGTGGGTTTCTGAAGAATAATGTGGGTTTCTGAAGGGATTCAAACATGTTTGGTGTGATGCTTTTCCAAACTGGATTGATTAAAAATAACATGCAAAACAAAAACGCATTTTTACAACATAATTATTTAATTTAGTTAAAGCAACATGCCTTCAGGTTTGTGGTAATTTATATGAAACTGTTAAAACTGTTACAATAAGTAAAACGGTTATGAAATCTCCGATAACTGATAACATACAATTTGTCAAAATATACAGAAATTTCTTTTAGTTCTTTAGTAACGGAGCCAATTTTGATAATGAAAATATTGTTATAGATTGCATTATATAATAGTTTCATCTTAATGATTACACATATGAAAGTAGACAAAGCCTATGAACGGAAAATTCACATTAAAGAGTTGTCATTCGGTATTTCATGCACCGCTTCAGTTTTCAATCGGAACATCTAGGCGATTATTCTTAAGTTGAAATGTTGCGATTGTACCGCTGTCGGAATACCGCGTCGATCATCATAGCGTTACATTAAAAATGGCGGCGTCCAACTTGAAATGACACTGATAGATATAGAAATTTATATATTTTTAATTGTTTTTATTTGAATTCCTTTTTAACATACACGTTTAGTCTATAGCCGGGCAAGCCAAAGCCCTGGCCTTTTTCCTGCCTTTGACTCCCACGTATTGATACATTTCACCAAACTAAACGCTCTTATAAGATTTAGTTTATTCCTTTAAAAGTGTGGCGCTTCAAAAGATAAATTACCTGTCTTTCTGTGCATCCCATTATGTAGTTATAACCACTTCCCCACTCAAACTTCTCTATTTTGCAAACCTGTGAAATATAAAAGATGACAGCGAAAGTGTCAACGAAAAAGGGTTTCTGAGCGTTCTTGGAAAAGAGATCCTACTGCTTAAATTTCGTCATATTGAGTTTTTTAATTCTATGTATATGAAATGAAAAGAAAAAAAAGTGTGATTGTGAAAGTACTTAGTGAAACAAGATTTTGCTCGGCGTCATGTCTGGCACTAGGGAGTTGAAGGGTTGAAAAAAGCATTTAAGGGTACCTGATCAGGACGACACATCTGAACTTTTTTGCAGAGCTCTTCTCCTTGATGTTCACAGTCGAAACAAAATGGTCCTCTTGCATCGAAATTGGAAAGTCCTGAAAAAACACGATCAGAATTTTGGAAAAAATTATCCCAAAAGAAAAGAAAAAAGAAGAAAACAACAACCCCTCTGAGAAAAAACAACAACAAAAAACAACACTTTGTGAATCGTTTACTTATCCTTAAAATGAATATGACACCTGTTAAATAACAAACTTTCTCTGAAGTTTCTCAATGAATATACATTCTGTTTATTCTTGAACTTGTTGGGAAATTTCGACAGCGATTTAAATATGGGATAAAATTGTGATTTAAAAAAGATAACGAAAATTCCATTTGTGATACAAAAACAACAACAATATTACGTCATTCCAGATCATATGTCTTCAGTTTAAGTTATGAAAGTGTTAGAATAAGAAAAAATAATTACCGTCGTCACCACAACCAATATTGTTACAGAAACTTCCATGACAGCATTCTTGACATTGCACTTGATTTATATGACCTTGACACACCTAAATGATACATAAGTTTTCCTGATTAGGCGCTTATTTACGAGATATCTCGAGATTTCATGCTAAATGTTAACCAGTTTAGGAATTAAAAAAATGCTTGCTTGTTATTTCATTTCTTTAAACACATAAAGTAATAGCAATTTTCGAAATTATCAAAATTAATTGGCCGAAACATTTAACGCCACAGGGGACAAGGTGGATTTTTTTTCATTACATATCTATATCTCTGACACCACATTTGTGCACTGCCATTGTCGCACCTCAAAATAACAATTAAAGATCCTCCATACTTGTTAAAAATAAATTTTGAGATGGGATACAGCACACTAAGCAACAGAAAGACACAAGACAACACTCATAAATACATCATAAATATCAACTTCATCTTGATCAACTTCAGTTCCGCCCATTATTTTCTCGTTTCGGGCACACACATTTTTTTAATTTGGGACCATACGCCGCTTTTAATCAAGGCCGTCGTCGATGGTCCGGCCGGTCCGGCCTTGGCCGGACCAATATTTTGGCCAAAAATGAGTAAAAAAAAAAACAACACAAAAACAAAACAAAAACACGCATCGCTGATTAGCAATTTGACACTTAACTGGCCCCTTATGCAATGCGTGGTAATATACAAACATGACACGAAGAAACAACTGGACACAATTAATTGACCAGGTATATGTAGGGGTCCTACGAAGTCAAGTTCGAGTACTTTTTCGGTGTAATGTTTGCACACGACATCCTAGCATTGACAGACAACCTCAGCAAATCTCCTCAACAAGTTTCATTGGGCCAGCGGCTAGCAATGCGGACTCTAGATAGTTTGATAGACATGAGATCAGACGACAGTTCTGATTCTTTATAGATTAAACTTCAAAGTCGGTGTTAACGATCGAAATGTTCCGCGGAATAGAAAGGCGCCCACACGATTCGAGATGTGGCACGGTGTTGGCTACAACCCCGTAACAGTGCAGGACGTGTTCCGGCCTAAGTACTTTGAAGCAATCGATCTTGCCATCGCCAGTGTTAAAGAGAGATTTGATCAACCGGGATATCGCGTTCTTCAAAACGTGGAGAATTTACTTAAAAAGGCCGCACAACCTTTGAAGACCGAGTCCACTAGACAACTTGGTTTTGTTTGTGATTTCTGTGGTAACGATATTAACCGAGACATCTTAGAAGTGCAGCTTCACAATTTGACAAGTCAGAAAATAGTAGTGTTACTCTACCCGGTTTTTTGAAATTTGCGTCAGAACAGTCGGTGCTAGAACGAGCACTGTTTTCTGAGGTCGTTGTGTTGTTAAAGATTTTGTTAGTAATGCCTGCTACTAATGCTACCAGTGAAAGGACATTCCCGGCGTTCAGAAGAATAAAGACATACCTGAGATCAACAATGTCTCAAGTACTTTTGAACAATCTAATGGTGTTAACTGACAGATCCACTCAACTTACGTGTAATTGCCGATGAGTTCATCACTACCAGAGAACGACGGCGATGTGTTTTTGGAAAATTTACATAAAATGAGACTCTGTGTTGTGTAAGATTATTGTTAACAAAATACAAGTTACTGCATGCTTAACAAAAAGCGGTTATTGTTGACTCGTAATGAACTATTCTTCCATCATGTCATCGATTGTTATTTAAGCTTATACCAATGTGTGATTTATGCTGAACAATAATCCACGTACTGTAATATTTCTTTTATTTGTTTATTTATAATCATCAGATAAAAATGCATTTAAAGAATTATAATAACATCAGTTATTGTTTATTTTTCATTTGCCAAATATCAATAACATGTATTCATCTTTTATGTACACCTGTCCGTCCGTCATGCGAACCTTAAATTTCATCCTTAAAACTTACGACGCACTTAAATCTGTAAAAAAATCGTTGACATATTAATATGACATGTACTAGCGGCAGGCTGTAAACTGTGCCAAATATACGGGAAAACGCCCCTGACAGCATCCTAGAATAAAAATTTTTCCGGGGGAGCATGCCCCCGTACCCCCCTAGATTCTACCTAAAACCAATCAAATTGGCCGCACCAATCACTAAATCGTGACGACGGGCCTGTTAATGGAATGGTAATAACGTGTCACATTGAAAGTTCCATGATAACCGCCGTATGAACATATCTCCGTATGTTTTTAAATTCAAAATTTCACCATTTTCATGTTTAAATGTTGAATTCTGATTAAGCCGGTACTAGGGAGCACGGATAGTAGTTTGCACTTGACATTACCGTCCATGAACAGGCTCAATCAAACCGAGCCTGCAACATTTTCAATTTTGTCGTTTTGAACTTTCTTTACGGATTCCTATTTTCACTTTTTCAATATCTTATTTGAAACTCACGCTTTTACCCATACAGCCTGACCTATATAGTCTCCCGTTGTTACTTCTGGTAAAACTTTGGACATAACAACTCTGAAATAAAACGAAATAACAAAAATATTTATAAAAAAGTGTACATACAGTAATCAAAAAGCTTTGAAAAAATATTGTAAGGAACAAACTTACATGATTCTAGTCAAAAATATTTTCAAATAAATTAAATTTTTTATTTCATCTGTTGAAGGATTCTTCTTTAAAATCCCGTACAATTTTATCATAATTATACAAGTACAATTAATATTGAACGAATTAAATACTATTACAATCATGCAAGTTTTATTAGATTTTGAACAAGTCGTACACATCATAGTAAATGGATTTACCACTTAGATAAATATAAATATGAAACATATCAAAGTTTAAACAACCAAATAATGAAAATGTTTTTAAGACAATAATAATTTTGTTTAGAAACAAGTAACTCGTGTCTTTTGATTTATACCGGGAGGATATATGAATTTCAAAGATTATATTCTTTAAAATGCTTTTTTCTGTGATGACGAAAACAATGAAAACAATGAAAAATGTAATCCCAAACTAACAACCAAAGAAGAGTTTGACGAAATCTGTTAGGTTTGTGAATGTAGAAAAAATGAAACGGACCACGTTTCCGTAGCCTAAGGAAGGATAGAAACGCCCGTCTCTGTGGTTATAGTGATACACCAAAAATGGCTTCATCTAGAAAAAGAGTGATTGTTTGTATAAATTGCCCGCTAGTATATAGTACATCTGAAATTCTGTAAGGGGAGACCACTGCTTGGGCATTGATCTGAAATACTACTCCGACAAACTTTATAAAATTATACTATAGTAGAGCAGAGAGAAGGTGTTCTATATACCTCATGTTCAGTCTGACATCTGGTAACTGTATCACAATATTGAAGATGGGACATATTGTCGCACTGGAAACACCACGTGCCGTTTCCTGGCAAGAGTAAAAACCTCTTAAATAAATGTAATTTTCGTAAAGTTCATTTTAATGTTTAAATGACCAAAGCATTTAATGGATTATTGTAGATGCTGACATGTTCATAATTTCGTGGTGGCCAACTGATTAAACGTCAAAATAGATACACTTGTACGAATTTTTTTTTACCAAATTCTACATCACGTATCACTATTTTCCCCCGAGGCCAAGTCATTTGGCTATGATTTTTTTACGTTACAAAACGCGTGAGAACATCCAAATCTTATAAGAGCTTCACTGAGGTATGAAGGTTAAAATCTTAATGCTCACATTAATCAAATGGGCAAAAGATAATAAAGAAATATACCAAGAATTAAACTGAAAATTTCCATTTTGTATACCTGTTTGCATAATAAAAATGAATATTCTGGTAAAACGGATGGAGCGGATGGTATGAAATGCTGCTCACAAGGTAATTGTCCTAACCAACATCAAATTGTGCACAAAACTTTAGTCCCATCATTTCAAAAACCCGTCAGAGGAGCGCCTTTAATTCTAGTTTGGTTAATAATATGTTTGTCTCCTGTAAAATATTTCCATAAATACCTGTATTAATATATCCTTGGTTCCCGTTGTTTCCGTGGGAGCTATCAGTGTGTGGATACAAAGCACTAGCTGTTGGTCCAGTAATTTGACCGGCTTGACAGTCTGTATTTATTAGAAATACAATATAACAGGACGCATAACCGTTCCCCCATTTTATAGCTTTTTAAATTGGAAATATTTAAGCAAAAGCTTCCAATCGAATAAACACGATTAGAAAGTGAAAAAATAATGCGTGATCCGTTTTCTATGTTTGCTGATTTGTGCCAACTCGTATTTTCACTCCGCGTAATGCGAAAACATGGTAATACAACAAAATGGTGATTTTGTCGTATTTTAGTGTTTTTGCCTGTCGCCTCGCGGAAAGAAAATACGAAAAAAGACAATACGACAAAGTTACTACTATGCGAGTTTTCATTTTGTGCCCCGTGGAGCAAAAGTGCGAGAAAATTGGTCTCTTTGTCGTTTTTTTCCTTTGGTGATGCGCCATGCGAGAACACGACATTGCACAAATCAACCACCATAGTTTTCATCTACCGACAAGAAAAATATGTTAAGATAAATAACCACAAGAGTCATTGATTAATTAAAAAAAAACAGTTTCAAGTGTTATGCTTACATAGATGAGCAAAATCAATATGCGTGCAATCATTGTTCTTATTACCGTATAACTGTGATGTATTTACGTGTTACAAGAAATAGAAACCAACAATATACGTACAAGTTACCTGTTTTAGAAAACGCTAATTGCAAAGGATAGCCATATGAGAAAGTTGTAGCAAGCAATCCGTAAAGAGTAGCTCCAAACCGGACACCGCCGGTATGATGTAACCTAAATAAACTGTTGTATGATATATTAACAAATATGGTAATATACTCCTCCATCGGACGTGCAACAGGGATAATTATAGCATTCCATGATGAAATGTTTTTTCCGCCCATTGAAAGACCACTCATGTCATTTCGTTTTAATGTGATCGCAACTGTGCTCTTTACTCCGCTATATAATTCTGTTACAAACTTGTACACATTTTCATATTGAGAAATGCCTTGCACTGTGGTCATAAAAGGGTTTCCATACATATTTTCACTATCTGCACAATACTGAATAACAGATATTGGCTTTGTAGATAGGATAACTATTGGTTCGGAACCGAACAAAATCTCCTGATTAGACCCTCGGTCAAGGTAAGACCCAAAATGATGTGTACTATTGTAGAAATGAACTTCAGTATTGTCGTAGTCTACAAATATTTTGACAATAAAGAAGTTATGAGGATATATCGGCGGTACAATAAATTGATTACTCCAGTATTTCTGTGGAATCATTTGCTCGACAATGTAATTATAAGCTCCAATACCAACAGGTATCTGACTGTAACTCGACCCGCTAAATACAGCTACTGGTTTGTTGCTTGTTATTAGAGCTCCACTTAAGTCGTAGGTAACAACCAATTGGTAGGTTTCAAACTGATTTAGTTGTATATGTTGGGTTTGGGCGTTTCCGTTAGATGTGTAGTTAATTTCAACATGTGTATTACTCTCTACTCCTGTTACAAGAATTTCACTGTTATATCCAGAAGGATGATAGGAGGCGGCTACATATCTTGTAGATAATGCTGTAACAGGAAGAACTAGGAATCCTTCTGTTTTATCGATAAATGCGGGAAACACTGCTACAGATATGTTGACATCGGAGACAACTTCAATCCCTTTGAACTGGCTCCCATTCCCTACTTGAATATGAGTGTAAGATATGGGGTATATAGTATAGTTTGCTAATGTAAACTCTTGATGAAGGTTGTTGAATGGTGAAGCGATGATTACTTTGGCAATTGTACCGGTCATTGTTGTGATATGGACGTACATATGGTCGTCGCTTTTAGGAGAATTGGTTCCAATTATCCCAAACATGAAATAAGTACCAATAGTCGCTGAAATGAAATTGTTAATGGGCATTTGAGAACTATTTTAAGACGTTTTTAGTAGTAGTGCAACAATTTACAAAGGCAAAGATGGAAAATTTGAAATAGCAAGAGTGCTATCTCTTAACCTTTTCATGATTAAATAGAATCATGATTAAAACAAATGATGACAAATTGTAAGAGTCTTCATTCAAATCTTATAAGTCATCTACATTGTAAAGCGAGTTTTCTTGTTCTTTTAAATTTTCATTTTTATATAAACACAGGGTTGTACAGTAAATGTATATGTAGTTGAAAAGAAATATTTGGTGAGATAAGCAGTTCATATTAGAGAGAAAAATTTATACAATTTGTGCTTAGAAAAGCGTTTAATCCTTAAACAGTTTATGTACATGAACACACTACATACCAAAGTAGTCTAATTTAATATTTCCTTACTACTTACTACTTTGCCTTTGTAATATGTTGGATTCCTAAAAACGCACGGGACACAATATAACATCAAGTTAAAAATTATGTTGATTCTTTTCAGATTGTGATATAATTTTGTACAATATGATACTTTAAGTTTAATTCAGTAAAAATAATATGAAATATTTAATATATTCAAGACAAATATAATTTTTCACCATTTATTAAAAGGAATTCTTTTTTATTGCTCAGAAGTTGTAGAAATCTTTTCGTATGTGTTTCATCATGATTATTTTAAGATTGTAAATAATATCTTAGAAGAATAACCGTTTCCGTTTAAGCCTTGAAGAATAATTCTTAGCTTTCAAAACTTACATGCAAAATCTGGACACTGTTGTTCAGCAACAACATTAACTGTCAGGTTTACCTGAGAAAAAGCGTAAAAATCGATTAATGTTCTTTACTTACTTGTAGTTAAGAAATAAAGAAAAGAAGCATTTGTCCTTGGGTGCGTGGAATTTTATTAGGACGTTTAGTATTCGATTATTGATATACATTTGTAATTGTAAAAGAAGTTAATGTCAGATAATATCTTCCCATCAGGAAATTAAAAATATAACATTAATACATTATATTTATAATATCAGAATATGTTTTCTTGTAAACCAGACAGGTGTTTCCGACTGTTTTACCCACGCCGTTATACAATTGCGTAATTTTTGCGCAGATATGTTTTTACAATGAACTGCAATAAAATGACGTCGTGATAAATCCGAAAATAATTTCTTTAGTTTTATTTGATTCCATGTTTTTTTTTAAAAGTTTGCGTATTTTGCATTGGAGATAGAGCAAAGTTAGTATTTTATTTATTTTTTATGATTCCGTACTGATCTAGCTGTACTTTTCAATTGGTAACACAGGGGAAGATAGAGGTACTTCAAGAGTATTTAACAAGAAACTTAGAACATGTCTTTACGTTCAAGTAGCAATAGAAGGTTTAGAAGTTTTATTTGTCAAAGTCACATTTATCTTTAAAGATAACTTCTAAAAATATTTTAAGTTCAGGAGTAATATGTAATGCTATTGTTAATAACAATTTTTGGTGTGTAGATTCACAGGTATTCAAGTCAATTGCAGAGGTATAAAAATATTCTAGTTTTAAAATCAATGGAGGAAGAGCATACAATCAGGCGACGATAATTTTAGCGAAATAGTTTATTATAGCGTGGCGCATTAAATAATATTTACAATTTGAGCCGCGTCATGACAAAACCAACATAGTGGGTTTGCGACCAGCATGGTTCCAGACCAGCCTGCGCTTCCGCGCAGTCTCGTCAGGATCCATGCTGTTCGCTTACTAACTCTATTACAAGTTGAGAAACTGATAGCGAACAGCATGGATCCTGATCAGACTGCGCGGATGTGCAGGCTGGTCTGGATCCATGCTGGTCACAAACCCATTATGTTGGTTTTGTCATGACGCGGCTCATTTATTTATATAGTAAAAGATACGTTAACCTAAAAATATAACCAAAAATTTTATTCCTGTAAATTGTCTATTAATCTATTAACAAAGACAAGAGCTTAAAACTTACCATACAGACGTTTGCCAAAAAATGTACAATCTCCAAATTTTGCCGTCGTTTGCACACAATAGTACTGCTTTCAATTACGAAAAATCATTGCCTTTTATTAAATTGCACAAGAGATAAGGCATTCTATATAAACGTTTCGACCTATATTCTATTTGGTAATTTTCAATACCATCCTTAGATGATATTTCGCTTTTATCTATGTTTGGTGTCTCATTGACATTCTACAATATACTAGTAAATCGTTGATACACTTAAAGTGCATAAAACTATACAACTGCTTAAAAATATTCCTTTTATTGAGAGAAGATACTTAAAACAATAATTGTATGAGAAAATTACGGTAGTATATTGTCTAAAAATCGAATGACGCATGCACAAAATCATTGCTATTCGGTTAAAACCCTATATAAAATAACAGCATAATATAATTCCTTCCAGAACATATTTTTCTGTGTATGTACAATATTCATGTGTGTTAAATAATGGAGACATTGAATGTAACAACTCCTAAAAGATGCGATTTTCACAAAGAAAATGATATGGTATATTTATAATGAAGTTTTCTGTAGTAAATGCAGGCATTTCTTATCATCTACATTAGAGATACATGTCTTTAAAATTATACTTATCTACGCGATGACACTATCCGCTACCTTAATTAAGTGCAGAATAGCCGTATTATATAGTCTAAATTATTTGCTCAGTTAAAATGGTTAATGGAGAAGTAATCACTACTTCCGAAAAAAGTTGAATACTGATGCAGAAAAGAATAAACCTTCTATTTTGTCGCCGGTGTACGAATGAAATATGTTTAAGGAACAATTAAAGCTTAAGTACTAACATATCATTAAAATGCAAACAGTGCATGAAAAGTAGATAGTCACATAATTTTCTGTCTAAACAACGACCATGTCACGCAGAAATCTCAAGGCTATATTCCTTGGGCTAGCGCTTTGTGCCTTGTATTCTTGTAAAAAAGAACCTTCAAGTTAATGAAATTGCTAATCCTCATCGGAATCAGACAAATGATGTTTTTACGTTTGAAAGCAGAAAATGTTTTACAATTATTTATACACTTTATATACGGAACCAATTTCCTTTGGTTAAAGCTTTGTGTCCTTTATTGCTGTAAAGATGAACATCCGAACTGATGCAACATTTACATGTAATCCGAAAATGAATAGCACAAATGGTGTTAGAACACTTCATATAGATAACAGATTGCCAGTCCAAAAAAGAAAAAAGGCAATGCTACGCGGAACTTTCGAGGCCACATTCACTGGGCTACAGCTTTGTTCCTTCTATTGCTATAAAGACCATAACACTAGTGAAATTGATAATCCACAACGAACTAACACAAATAGTGTTTGATTGGCTTGCACCGGAAATAACTTTTTTACTGAAAATTTTACACATTAGATAAAAAATAAATCGTTGTTTCAAAAAACGACCATGCCACGCGGATTTCTCAAGTTCATATTTCTTTGGGCCTTATATTGGTGTAAAGAAGAATCAAGACTAATGGAAATAGTAATACGCAACGGATTCAGACAAATGGTGTTTTAACGGTTGACAGCAGAAATCGTTTCTTTTTTACGAAGTTTTGTACACTTTATATACAGAAAAGCCAAGTCATCGTGTCCTACATTACTATAAAGAAGATCCAGACAAATACTTTTCTTATCCGCAACGGAATCATAAAAATGGTGTTGAAAATTCATACATTTTATACACTTATCACAAATAGCGAAATGCAAAAAGCAACTATACATCGCCGCCAATTTTCCTTGCGTTAGATATTTTTTTACCTTAAATTGCTGTCAAGAATAACCTATAAACAAATTGTATCAAGAAGAAGTTCCAAAGTAATACATTTACGGTATGACTACTTTATATTTTAAACACATTTAAGTACACAACGTTCATTTTAATATGACTCAAAGTACATAACGTAAATTCTTGGAATAACGTGCTCTAACGCGCGCGTTCATGTCACACAACATCTTTTACACGTTTACATGAATGTGTAAGGCTACTATTTCGTCCCCATTTGAAATGATATAGACCATAGTTTCAGAAGGGTTGAGTTTCTACGAAGATGCTTGCAAAATGTACAGTCTACGAATAAACAGAAAGAACAAATCGTCGATCCTTAAAACGTCATCTTAAGACCATCCTTAGATTGCTGTAAAGAAGAACTTCCAAACTAAGGACCATTCAATCCAAAATGAAATATAACAAACGATGTTTGCATCAGAAAATGGTATTTTTGGTAAGGAAATTTTATGCTTTTAATATACAGAAAGAGCAAATCAGTACAATCACCTATCCAATAAAACGACCATGCCACACAACCCTCTCGGGGCCATATTCCTTAGGCTAGAACATTAATGCAAGAATCAATCTATAACGATATCAGACAAATGGTGTTTGAACGGTTGGCACCAGAAATGTTTTTTGTTAAGAACATTGATACTATACATATAAAGAAAGAGAAAATCAGCTTTCAAAATCCACCGATGCCGGTCTCTCGAGGCCATACTCCTTTGGCTAAAGTTTTATGCCTTACATTACTTAAGGTCCAATCCGCAACGGAATCACACAAATGGTATTTTAACAGTTAAGCCAAAATAATGGAATGATATTTTTTTTCTCTCAAAAATTCGAACACCTTACATACTTAAAAACAAATCTCCAATGCAAATAGCGACTATACCTCGCCGTGATTTGTATTTGCGTTTGATATTTGAGCTTTAAGTTGCTTAACTTACAAAGTTATAAAATCTACAGGATGACTAGTATTGACTACATCATTTTTAAGTATGTAGCGTTCATTCAAATATGACTCATTGTACATTAATTCTTGTGATAACCTACTCTAACGCGCGCGGTCATGTCGTATAACATCTTAATCACGTTTTTATGAATGTGTAAGTAGCTTGTTTAGTGCCAAATTGAAATGATATAAATAATAGTTTCAGGCGGTTCGAGTCTCTGCGAAAATGCTTGCGAAATGTTCAGTAAAGCTATAAATATACAGAAAGAACAAATTGTCGATCTTTAAAACGACCATGCCATGGAAGCTTCTTGAGGCAAATTCCATTGGGTTAGACCTTTGTGCTTTAAATTGCTGTAAAGATGAACGTTCAAACTAACGAAATTGCTAAAACGAAACTGAAGCAATCAAATCGTGTTAAAGCGGTCGATATCCAAATATTTTTTTACGTACATTTATACTCTTTACCCGGACAAAGTTTAAAATGTAAATATAAATAAAAGGCTTTAACTCCAAAATAAGGCAAGGCAGAGTTACGTTACTGTGCCCTCGCATCTACCCAATGAGATTTTTCTACCTACATAGTGTCTTATTAATATTTTTCAAAGTTTCATGTTGATATCTCTTATAGTTTCAGAGTTATGTCTCGGACAAAGTGTTAAATGAACAATGGCAATAACTCCAAAATAAAGCAAGGCAGAGTTATGGTTCTTGTGCACATCTAAGCAATGAGATCTATCTACATACTGAGCTTCATGATAATATCTCTTATAGTTTCAGTCATGTCTCAGACAATATCTTAAGTGAAAAATGAACACTGTGCGATAACTTTAAAGTTTAGCAAGGCAGAGTTATGGTTATTTTGCACTGCACATTTACCCAATAAGATCTATCTACCTACAAAGTTTCATGTTGATATCTCTAATACTTTTTGAGTTATGTCCCGGACAAAGTTCAAGGTAAAAAAATGAACAAAGGGCAATAATTCCAAAATTAGACAAGACAGAGTTACGGTTCTTGTGCAGTCCACATTTACCCAAAACGAGATTTATCTACTTACTAAGTTTTATGTTGATACCTTTTGTTGTTACAGAGTTATGTCCCGGACAAGAAAAACGGACGAACGGACGTACGACCGGACGGACGTACGACCGGACGGACGGACAAAGCGGCGACTATATGCTCACCCTTCGGGGGAGTATAAAAATCGATCATGCCATGCGGTCCTCTCTATATCCTTAGGTAAAAGAAGTGTGCCTTATTGCTTTAAAGTAGAACCTCCAAACTAATACAATGGCAAATACGCAACGAAATCAGACAAATGGGGCTTGGTTTATACATAATTTATATTAGTTTGTTTGTATAGAAAGAAAGCTATAAGATTATAGACACACTTCTGAATCCTTTCCTGGAACCAACCAGTACTGAGCACTAAGTGTTTCTTGCTTAAGGAAACAACGACTTGCCCCTGACGGGGTTAAAACCGTGCAGCTAGCGATCATTAGATTACTAGTCCGACGCGTTAACCAGTTTGAACGGTTGGCATAAGAAAAATGGAGAGTTTTTGAAAAAAATGTCCCACGTTATATAGAGAAAGAAAAAATCGCCGGTCCAAAAGACAACGATGCCATGTGAGACCATATTTATTGGGTTAGAGCATTGTGCCTTATATTGCTATAATAACCTTCAAACTAAGGCCGCTATTCCATTTATACGTGATCAGTGGTCCGCGTCCGTCATCCGCGTCCGCTACCGATTCGCTAATCAAAGAATACGTTGAATCTATTCCTTTTGTCCGTTTACCATCCGCTTCCGCGACGGCATCCGCGACGTTTCGCAGGATGAGCGATTTTTTACGGACGCGGACAGTCACTGACATGTCTCATCCCTACAAAATGCCTCGAACGAAATTAAATACTTTATCAATTTCGAAAGAAAATACTAAAGAGCTCACCAAAATAGTGAAGGAGAACCTATAAGTTTATGATGCAGCAATGACAGATTAAAAATAACAACATCTGGTCTTCGGTTGCTCAAGAGATGTTATTTGAAAAACCTAACTGATATTCATGTTTTGTTACATAATTCTTGATGTTACAACTGTTTTTGGTATTAGAACGAAATTATATCATATTCTAAACAAATAATTATCCTCTGTTCGCTATACTTCAATTAAAAGTATATAGAAAATAACGTACCTATGGAATAATACCCACGGACATGCCCGGACACGGATCACTGACGCGGACCACTGATCACGTATAAATGGAATAGCGACCTAATGGAAATGCTAATCCGCAAAAGGAACCCGACAGATGGCGTAGGAACGGTTGACAGCAGAAAATAGTATATTTTTAAAAAGAAAATTCATACGTTTATACAGATAGGCCATATTCCTTGGCTAGTGCTTCTTGTGTTTTATATTGATATGAAGAAGAACCTCCAAATAAATGTTAGGTCAATCTGACAAATGGGGTTTGAACTGATGGCACAAGATTTTTTAAAATGAAAATTCATACTTTTTATTTACAGAAATAATAAATCATATATCAAAAAAAGACCATGTCATGCAGGTCTCTCGATGCCATATTTATTGAGCTACTTTATTGCATTAACGTAGCGTTCAGTTAAACAAGGCTCACTGTATATGACGTTATTTTTTTTATAAAGTTTTCTTTCGCGGGCGTACATGTCTCATAACATCTTAATCACGTTTTTTTGCAGTTGTTAGACATATTTTTCGTGTCCATTTGAAATACTATAGACCATAGTTTCAGAGGGGTTGAGTCTGTGCGAAAATGCTTGCGAATGTGGTTTGCATTCAATATTTGTAAAATGTATAGGTCTGAACTCATGTCATGGAATTGAATATTAATTTCTGTGTCTAAACGATGCTCAACCCGCTTGGCACTTTATCTTGTTCTACCATACCTTCGTGACTTATCTTGTCCTTATCGCAAGGTTAGGATTTTTTCTTTGTTCGTACTAACCTATTATTTTCAGTACACTTTCAATGAAGATTTGAAAACTGAATTGAGATATATTATAATATTGTTTTTGCATTGAATCATAAAGGGGAAAAATCAACTGATATATAACAATGTAGAAATTTTTTGCACCTGTCATATATAAGTGTACTTTTTACAGAGCTTGGAATGGGGCGGGGTATCACAGTAGCAAAAAAAAAAAGATTAATTATCTGGTTAATTTTTCTAGGATTCATATTTTAAACAAAAGAAAAAGGGCACAAGGGAGGGAAAAGCACTGAACTTGATGAAATATTGTGATAACATAGTTATAATATATTAAACACGCTAGTTACGGTAGTATAACACTGGCTGGGGTGACATATCGGGATGTTTTTGCAAAAAAAAAATCGTGCCCCAGCCAATGTTATATCCTTGTTTCTAACTCGTTCATATACTACAAGGAATTCGTAGGAATCAGCTTTTCATGGCATTTGTTCTTTTCTAGAAAACATGCATCCTGTATAAGACATTTATTATAAACTGAAGCCCGGACAATAATCTCCCCTTTTAACAGAATTATGAATGGCACATCTATTCCAACAACTTAAAGCAGTATCTGTGTGCTAATACTTTCACCCTTTGTCAGATTTAAAAGCATCTTCCGAAATACATAATTGGACCTCATCGCTGATTTTTGTTTTACCTTGTAATGTTGTTGTTTTCTATTATAAGAATCAAGTTGACATAGAAAGAATAAAAATATGTCGAGTTCTAGCTTTTTTCGTGTTTATGAACACCAAGGATTAAGTGCAAGAATGAGAATAAACAACCCTCTTCCATTTCATAGAGGAATTTGTATCTTTTGTTTTGAGGCAAATAAAGGGTAGATTACGAGGTACACCGACATTATGAGGTCATATATTGACTTATCAGCTCTACTAATGGTAATAACCTCAGGTGCTTCTTCGTGCATTATTTCAGGCACCTATGTCAGACAACCGACTAGTTGGATCATCTCCAAAGACGCTGACGGTTTTCGAGCAAAGAATGGTGTGGGACAAGTGGGTTGACATCAACAACCTTCCTCATTCAGCTGATGAGGCCTCATATGCTTATTAAATAGAAAAGCCTCGACTGTTGCATAATGGTTTTTCTCAGGTGTCCTCGTGAACAAAATACATAGGAGGAGGAGGCATCTGCGGTCTTCACTGACCAATAAACCTGAAAAGTCGCACAATATTCTTAACAGTGTCTAAAAACCTACCAAAATAATGATAAGAATAAAAAAGTACAAACACAAAACTTTTTTTTTTATTTAAAAAAACATACAAATTTTTGGCACATACATTAAATTTTTTAAATTTGTAAATTCCGGGTGGAAATAAGGGCAAAACAAAAACCAAAATAAATTTTCAATCTTGCCCAAAATTTTTTTCCCTTTTGCAAAATTAATATCTAACGAAAAATTTAAAAATTTTTCAAATTGCTCATGGAGATTTCTGGGCATTTTTTTGGCTTCTGCTTCTGTTACCTAAAAAAAAAAAAGGCTCAAAATATTGCGAAATAAAAAACCATTTATTTTTTGGGAAAGCTGGGGCTTCACAGTTACCGTTTTTTAATACAATAGGGCCTTATTTTTACTTTTTTAAAAAAAAAAATTAACATTGTAAACCCCAAACTTTAAAAAAAATTTATGGAAATAAAATTTAATTTTTATTGTTTTAAGACAGACTTTACAGAACAGACGGGAACAATTTTTTTTGGGATTTTAAAAAATGTCTATCTAACACATTGTACATTTATCATGAAAAAAATGATTTGTACTTACTTCTTGTAAACATGGGTTGAACCACTTTAAAAGTTGTCGTCGCAACTAAATATGGTACAACGGACCTTATTTTACTATTAGCACAAAAATAAAAGAAGTGAATAAAAAGATACCAATGATTTGTTCAAAATGGGCGCTCGTGCAGTTCATATTACAGAAGTCCGAATGACAACAGTGTTCACATACAGAAGCGTGACGAGCATGGATGTCTCTTTTGCTAGTACATGCCTTAAATATAACAAGTAGTACCCTTAAAAATACTCGGTCGAGTAAATCTGCTTTTACTTGCATAGGTTATTTCGGACTTTTAAACAGATAATCAGAGATATAAGCTTAGGGCTTGTTTAATAATAACAATAATTTCGTGTTCAAATTCTCATTTTATCGAAGATGCAACATAAGAATTTGATTCGTACTAAGCATTTACGCTTCTATTTATTGTTCCCCTTATATATATTTTATAGATGATGAATGCCATTTTAGATTTGGATAACGTTTTGTCGATATACTTAATCCTCGGATCTGGCACACAAATGCAAATACCGAAAGACATTTTGAATCCGAAAGATTCCAAATAACCTTCATTTTTTTGTAAAACTACTTTGACAACAGTTGGCATTTAATGTTTTAATTCTTAGAAAGGGTAAACAAAAATTTTATTATGTTAAGACAATGACTTTAGAGAATGTAAGATGCTTGTTACCAGACGAAAGTAGCGATAAATGTGAAATAATGTGTCATAAAAGTAGCAAAATGTAAGCAAAGTAGTATTTTGATTTTCATACAAAATACTTGTTCTAAAATGTTTTTATGAAGAAACACCTTTAGATTATTTAGGACTTTAGAAGGATATCCATTTCACCAATTCATTCTTTTATCAATTTTAGAATTATCAATGATATTTCCTAATTTCAGGTTGTAATTTTAGAATGACAAAATTTAATGTGAATCCTACATTTTATCAGTTCTTCCCTGCATATTTTAGACGGAGTTCATGTGGGTTTCTGAAGAATAATGTGGGTTTCTTAAGGGATTCATTTAACATGTTTGGTGTGATGCTTTTCCAAACTGGATTGATTAAACAGAAACATGCAATTTAGTTTAGTTAAAGCAACATGCCTTCAGGTTAGTGGTAATTAATATGAAACTGTTAAAACTGTTACAATAAAGAAAATGGTTATGAAATCTCCGATAACTGATAACATACAATTTGTCAAAATATACAGAAATTTCTTTTAGTTCTTTAGTAACGGAGCCAATTTTGATAATGAAAATATTTTTAAGATTTCTTATAAAAATAGTTTCAATTTTTAATGATTTTCAATAATTAAATAGACAAAAACCTAGTACGGGAAAAATTTACATTAAAGGGGGCATGCGGTATTTTATGCACCCTTTAAAATTTTTAATCGGGGAAAATCTACATTTTTTCTTAATTAAATGTTCCATTTTCCGCTTTTCGGAATACCCC